>NC_045747.1:1675985-1676104 GCF_008692095.1 Etheostoma spectabile | reverse complement strand
CTGCTGTCCTCATGCCTCCTTGCACCATGCCTAAGGCACGTTCACGCAGATTAGCAGGGACCCGGGGCGTCTTTCTTTAGGTGTTTTTTCAGAGTCAGTGGAAAGGTCTCTTTACTTTC
>NC_045747.1:1675788-1675975 GCF_008692095.1 Etheostoma spectabile | reverse complement strand
CTTTTAACTGTGACCTTAATTGCCTGCCGCCCTTAAGCTGTTATTGTCTTTTCGACCGTTCAACAGGTACATCTTCATTAATAATTTATGGTTCATTAAACACGCATGGAGAACATTGTCTAAACCCTTTCACAATGAAGATCTCTAGTTATTTTTTTATTTGATTTTTACAAAAGTATCTTTAAAA
>NC_045747.1:1671557-1675778 GCF_008692095.1 Etheostoma spectabile | reverse complement strand
TCCTGAAAAAGGGGCATTTCTTTTTTTTATTTTGCTGAATTGATAATAATATTGAGGAGGTAACGCATCGTGATATTGAATGGATTTTAATCGTTGACACCAGTGAAGATTTACTCCCCTTAATACTGACCTCAAGCTGTTTGTGTTTTCCCTTTCCTAGGTTAGTTTGGACAATAGAAGACTGAGAAATGAGACTTGTTTGCAAAGCTGCCCCAAATGTGAACGGACGGGACTGTGACGGAGAACAACAAAAGGGAATGTACAATTTCTCAACGGGAATCAGCATTATTTACAGTAAAGACAATGGAGAAAAGAAACCCTTTTCTTTCTTTCTTTTTTTCCTAAGAGAATTGTTGCTTTTTACTTAAAAGCAGAAAAAGAAAAAAACATGGACTTGCAACATAGAGGAACGGAGCTACAGGTAAAAGAAAAAAAACAACAAAGATGGATGTGGGATAAAATGAGACGTCAAAACGGATGGAGGGACTAAAGGATCTTTTCTGTAGAGAACAAAAGAACAAACTTCCTCTCTAGGCTTGCTTTGATTTTCCTCCGACACCCTTAACGTGTAAAACTCTTGCTTATCATCTGTATTATCATTTACCTGTGTTTTTAGCTTTTTTTTTTTTTTTTTGGTTGCTTTGAAGAGGCGTATTGGGAGCAAGTTGGGTGTCGAACCGAGACAAGATGAGGAGAGAACGTTGTATCTCGCAAGCAGTATTTTTATTTTATGATGTAAGGATGACCACCGTTCTTATTTTAGTCCTCATTATTATTTTGTATCCTCATCCGTATTTACTCATGAAAATGAAATGGATGTATCTCACTTTATATTGAGTCAACCCATGAATTGGATTTGATTTTTTTGTTTTTTGTTGTTGTTGCTTTCATTCCTGGAGAGGGAGGAGCCAGAGTGATGTTGTCTGGAATGTCAGGGTCGAGTTTGCCACAAAGACATTATTGCCTTGGAGAACGGACATCTGTTGCCTTTCAAAAGTCACGTGCGTGTGTGTGTGTGTATGTGTGTGTGTGTGAGAGAGAGAGTGAGAAAGTGAGAAAGAGAAAATGAAAAAAATGCCGATATCTGGGGCTTTGATTCCATTTTTGGTCCTTTTTGAAAAGTGTTCTTATTTTTCATCACGGGGTTTTTACGGTACAGATAGTATTCACCAGAAAATCCGATGGACACAAACTTATTTTTTAAGTACAAATGTTCGTAATGTGCAAAAAGAAGGACCGAGCCTTGTAAGAGGAGGAGATAACACTATGAACTAATGCGTCTCCGCCATCTTTAACCATGCTTACAGAAAAAAGATGAAGAGGACACGGAAGCGTTTTCGTTGTTTGTTGAACTGTGTACTGTGTGCACCAGTGCTACATAGGAAGTCTCGTTTGACTGACAGGTGTCAGTTGTTCAGTGATTTTTTTTTTTTTTGGGAAACTGGAACCTTTTTGGAGTAGGGTGTCATATGAACAGCTGTGATAGGCCAACCATACTGGCCAATGGGGAGTAAGCCTTACCAAGTACTTCTGAATGATTTTATTGTTTAGTGACACAGCAGCGATCTGATCGGGAGATGCAAAATCCATTCACAAGAAGCATTGCCATAAAATTTAAAAAGTGAGTCGTACATGGTGTTGTCTTTATCATTTTTTTATTGTTTTTCTTGTAAAAAAAAAAAAAAAGTCAAGCTGAGAAGACCATGCTGTATTAGAAACCTGTCAATATGTATATGAATTATGAATACACTTAAAAAATGCTTCAAGTATGCTCCTCTTCTTATTTCTAAAAGTGTTTTGCTCGCCTTTGGTTGAACTGAGAAAACCACCGGTTTCAGTTTTCATCTGACATTTCTTTGCCCCGTTTTCTTTACCATGTTTACCACTTTACTTCTTTCTGCCTTTTCAGACTGAGGGGAGTGCATAATTCATAACCATTCTTTCTTTCGGGCTGTCTTTAGAAGACCGGTTATTAATGCACTCTTGGGTCTAGAACATGTACCAGGTCAAGTCTGTGTTCCTATCGGTGTTCCACTGAAAAAGTTTACCTAACAAGCTGCTTTAGTGTAAAAACATAAAACTAAAATGTCTGATTTAGCGAAGGTAAAAGTTGAAATAATGTCCATGTTAAAATGCAATGGTCATGGAATATGAAAGCAACTGTGGCATTTATATGATCGGGTAAATTAGTGCGTTTGTTCTTTGTCATAAATGACACTGCTGTTGGCATCACGTTATACTGAACAAAATGGACATGCTTGGTTTTGCCGCCATTTTTCATGAGCTGATATCAAAGATCGAAGACTTTATCTACGTACACAAAAGGCTAAATCTAAACCTGTGTTAGTGAGCACTTCTCCTTTGCAGATATAATCCATCCACCTCACAGGTGTGGCATATCAAGATGCTGATCAGACGGCATGGTTGTTGCACAGGTGTGCCGTAGGCTGGCCACAATATAAGGCCACTCTAAAATGGGCAATTTTACCTTATTGTGAGGTGGATGGATTATCTCGGCAAAGGAGAAGTGCTCACTAAAACAGATTTAGACTTGTGAACAATCTTTGAGTTCAGCTCATGAAAAATGAAGACAAAAGTGTTGCGTTTATAATTTGGTTCAGTGTATGAACCCAGATTTAATACATTCTGCTGCCATGGCTCACACAGGGTCCAAGCAGAAGCGTGGCCCCGTAACACCAGAGAAGCAAAACGCCACGTCAGGCTAGTAAACTCGCCCGCTTCCTCATTGTAATGTAAATGACGTTCTCGTGCTCGTGCCCCCGTCGGAGAATGCTTGATGAGGGATTTGAGTAAAATTTTTCTCGTTGGCCAATAAAGAATTGAGTTGGTGCTTGAGGCTTTTGACGTTTTTATTTCAACATTTCTTACATGCTGTTAATGTTTTTACGTTTGTGTTACTTTTTTTTTTAGCATTTTTTTGACGCTCTAGACGGATTTTTTTTTATGTGAACACCTTTTTGACTTTTTAATTTTAGAAGTTTGCTCTTTAAAAACAAAAGTTTTTATGAAGTTTTTTTTTTGGAAACTTTTTTTTTTCTTTTTTCGAAAAAAAAACAATTTGCAGAAGTGAAAAAAAATCTTAGCGTTGAACCCTGCTTACAGTAGGAGTGTGATTCCCTACCAGATTGTGCAGACGTTGCTACAGGCTAGGAGTAGAGGAGCCTTACACGGTTAGATTGCTCCAAAGAGATGCCCCTCTGTGTTTCAATGCACAGAATAACAGCAGTGTGTTTAAAAAAAGTGAATAATGCTCAAAATCCTTAGAATAGCTTTTAATCCCATAATGCCAATGCATTAGGAACACTGCACATTTAATTCCAAATCAAAACAAGACCAAAGGTGGTCAGGTTTGTGTTCTACCTTTACAGAAAGTGAAGAAAAAAGGAATATTAGGCTGTTTTCTTTACAAACTCAAACATTTACTGTATGAACTGAAACATGTCTCAAGGGTTTGCTTTACTTTGACTCACTGCACTAATATTTAGTTACATATCATTATTATTATCATTATAGTGTTGCGTGGAGTCGACCAACTTCTGCACCTGTGAACAGGTATTCTAGCCCAGGACAACTGGACTACATCCCACAATTCCTCTGCAGTACTGGGTTCTGCCTCAGAAACGGCATGTCTGGTGTCACCCCACAAGTATTCTATGGGATTGAGGTCTGGGGATTGGGCTGGCCACTCTATAACATCAGTCTGGTTCATCTGGAACCGAGATTTTGCTCGCTTACTGGTGTGTTTTGGGTCATTGTCTTGTTGAAAGACCCATTTCAAAGGCACATCCTCTTTAGTATAAGGCAACATGACCTCTTCAGGTATTTTGATGTATTAAAACTGATCCATGATCCTGGTATGTGATAAATAGGCCCAACACCATAGCATGAGAAACATCCCCACAACATGATGTCTGCACCACCATGCTTTACTGTCTTCACGGGGTACTGTGGCTTGCATTCAGTGCATGGGGGTCGTCGGACAAACTGCCTGCGGCCCCCAGACCCAAAAAGAACAATTTTGCTCCCTTCAGTCCACAGAATGTTGCACCATTTCTCCTTTGACCAGTCAATGTCTCCTTTGGCAAACTTCAACCTATTCAGTACATGTTTTTTTTTCAGCAATCACACATCTAGCTGAGTCAGTATCTTCAGATCGTAACAGTACTCACGAGTGACTTTAAGTCTTCTTTGATTTTCCTG
>NC_045747.1:1671431-1671547 GCF_008692095.1 Etheostoma spectabile | reverse complement strand
TTGGTTGAGCCTTTGCCATTTTGCCTCTTCTTCCATCCATTCCAATGGTAGTTGACTGTTTTGCCCCACGTTGTTCAGGCTTTGGATGCCATTTCAAGGCATTTGAAATCATTTTG
>NC_045747.1:1666886-1671421 GCF_008692095.1 Etheostoma spectabile | reverse complement strand
CTATAATTTTCTGCACTTCTTTATATGTTTTCCCCTCTCCAATCAACTTTTCAATCAAAGTCCGCTGTTCTTCAGAGCAATGTCTGGAACGACCCATTGCGTTGAGTATTTCAGTGTGAGATGCACTATAACCAGCATGCACATTTGCTTCCTTCCATCCTTAAATATGGACCATAACTGACACCTGTTTATTCACAGAATCAACCACCTCACTAATTGAACACAACACTGCTGTTATTTTGAACACGCTGCTTTCAATTACAAATTCAGTTACACAGAATGAGCAGCATGCATGTCAGGACTGTTGGCTCTACAACATCTACTAGTAAATTATTTGCCATGTAGAAATATCACATCTACAAATATGATTAATAAGATCAGTGATCTTGGACTGCTATTAGTTTGAACCCAACTGTATATTGGTTAAGGGTCACAAAGTTGTCACTTAAAATTAGTATATACGTATGGTATTGCAGAGCAGTACTATCCAAGTAATAGTTTTTATCTGACATATTTATTCCCCATTTCAAATTCATGTTGATCTTCACATCATAACACTGGGGGCTGCATGCGTTTACAGGCTGGATAGAATTGGAAGAGGGCAAATAGGAGGAGGAGAGATGGATGGATGGACTAGATCAAAATGAGTCTAGGAATCATAATGAAAACAGATGGAACAGAGTTATCTGGTTTGGATTTATACGGATGGATTAAAGAAGTGTGTGTGTGTGTGTGTGTGTGTGTGTGTGTGTGTGTGTGTGTGTGTGTGGTGTGTGTGTGTGTGTGTGTGTGTGTGTGTGTGTGTGTGTGTGTGTGTGTGTGTGCTATGCTCTCAGTTGTGTCTGACTGACAGCCACTCTGCTCGCAGAGGTCAGTGTGACAGTCCTCCCATCACTCTCACCATCTGATGAAGAGTGAAAGGGAGGTAACGGGGTGGGGAGCACGGTGGATGTTTCTTTCACCTTCCACGCGAACCCGATGAGGGAACTGGGGACAAAGTACGAAGCAAGAGAGGCCGAAGGAGGTGAGTGCTTTCTTTTCTCCTTTCTTCAAATTGAATTCACTGCTTTGACGTCAAGCGCTCGGAGGCATCGGCTGTGAGCGTCGCCTGGAGAAGTTCCATGGCGACGGCAAATTTTCACCTATTTTCCACTGATTCTGCCATCTGTCTTCCCACCAATTACTGTGCTGATTTTCTGTCGCCGTCTTTTAATGTGATTAGTCATGTAAAAACCGCTGACTCCCCCGCACCTACACTTTCAAACACCTTCGCTAATCATCTCAGACAATTGGGCAGAGCTGCTTCTCCTTGGAAACTAGGACCAAGCTGGGGATATTTTTATCCCCAGCATGCAAGAATGGAGGTGTGAGTTAAAAGTCAGAAATCTGACTCTTTAAAAAAAAAAAAGAAGAAGAAGAAAAAAAGTCTGATTTTTTGTTTTTTTTTCTCATAATTTTCATTTAATTTAATTTCATATATTCATTATACAGGAAAGTTAGAAGTCAGCAGGTTCCTGTTCCGCAGAAACATAAAACATGGGTACAGCACGTCAAGACAGACATTAATACAAGACATCGATATAGAAAAATAAATTTCGACAACTGAAAACAATACAGTTACATAAGGACAAAGACATTTATACAAGACATCCGCTGGGCTAGATGAACATGGACAGTGCAAACAAGGTTTGGATAATACATAAACAAATGAATTAATGTGTGCAAGTGTAACTGTTAAGAAGGAGCTGTTTTGACTTCCTTCTGACATTTTCCACATGTGATGATCCTCTTCCGTAGTACCAGAAGTCGAGTAGAACAATTATATTCCCATATTCCCTTGTCAGACATTTAACATCCACTGCTGACATGCTACTTTTTGATAATGTTTTGACTATCTCTCACTAAGCACGTCTGTCTCCATCCCTGCCATTCCTCCAGCAGCCCAACCCCCCCGTTTAACCCCTGCATGATGGCGTTCCTGCAGCAGATGCGCTCCCCTCGCCTCTCCTTCATCCAGACTGTTGTGTCTCTCATCACGGGGGGCTTGGCCCTCATGTCCTCCTACTGGTGCGTGGGGAAACAGAAGGTGCCCAAGCCACTCTGTTCGCCCATCAAGCAGAGCGACTGCATCCCCGTACCCGGCCTCACCAACACCTCCACCATCCAGTTCTCCTGGGTGACGGGGGACGACCGCTTCGTCTTCCCCACCTTCCACACTGGCCTGTTCCTCATCTGCGAGGAGAACATCTACACAGACGCGTGGGGTAAGAGAGGGACATAGGTAGAAACAAAAGAAACATAGTCTTGATTGTGTAGGAATGCTTGAGAAAACAAAAGATGAAATGTGTCTGAAAACGTGACAATGTTCAATTCAATTTTATTTAAAGAATCAATTCATAACAAGAGTTATCTCAAGACACTTTACAGATAGAGCAGGTCTAGACCACATTCCAGAATTTACAAGGACCCAACAGGTCTAGTAGTTCCCTCCAGAGCAAGCAACAGTGCGACAGTGGCGAGGAAAAACTTCCTTTTAGGCAGAAACCTGGGACAGACCCAGACCCAGGCCCAGGCTCTTGGTAGGCGGTGTCTGACGGGCTGGTTGGGGTTAAAATGAAGAGTGGCAATAACAGTCACAAAAAATAGTAGTAATGTGACGTGAAATAAATCCCCTGTCCATCAGCTGAGATTAAAAATCAAACCTGATCTCATTCAACCTTTATTTTATACTCCAGAGATCATTGATTTACAACGACATCAAGTCAAATTACAAAAATAAGGCGAAACAAAACAGAAAAGAACCAACACCATCATAACGATCATCTGAATATGGAAACAATAATTTGAGAAATAAATAGGGATAATTGGATGGATGCCAAAAAAAGTGAAATTATGTAAAGCAATTAGAAGGAGAAGTTTGGAGGTTTAAAACCAGATTTCTGAGTTGTCCAAAAGGCAAAAATGACTTGATTTTAAAGAAGTGCTGTCAACGTTGCGCGGGTTCTTTCAAACGGGAAAAAAAAGCCCAGATGTGTCACACTAGTGCCCCTGAAAAGGATTAAGCAAGTAGAGGAAAGTAATAATTGAGAGAACACAGGATTTATGCGAAAAACATCTACACCGAAACGCAGACAGAGCCCTGTTATTATACGTGGAGCCATGGTTATAGTGAACAATCAGAATCACCGTGAGGGATTTCCTATTGGCCCTGGTCATATATGTGCAGATCAGCAGTGCTGGAGTGTAACTAAATACATTCCATGTGTAACTACATTTACTCAAGTACTGTAATTAAGTACAAAGGTCAAGATACTTGTACTTTCCATGCTTTCCAAAGTCTTTTCTTTCCATGGCACTTTCTACTTCTACTTCGCTACATTTTTGAGAGAAATATTGTACTCTTTACCACACTACATTCATCTGACAGCTTTAGTTACCTTACAAATTAATTTTTTGAACACAACACACATGTAGTTTATAAAAAACAGTTTTATGATAAATGATCCAATGACCCAACAATATTTATGCCTACAAGTACAGCTGGTGGTTAAACACTTAGTTGATTGACAGAATGGTTTTCATCCTTTCCAGAGTAATTTTCTGCATTGAGTACTTTTACTTTGAATACATTTAGTACATTTTCCTGATGATACTTGCATAATTTTACTTAAGCAACATTTTCCCTGCAGGACTTTTACTTAACAGAGTATTACGTAACAGAGTATTTTCACTGGGTGGTATTAGTACTTTTACTTAAGTAAAGGATCTGAATACTTCTTCCCCCGCTGCTGATCAGGTTGTGTGTAGTAGAGGATATTATATTCCTGAGGTGGGATCAGGACTGGCTCAGAAACAACTGTGGCACTAGTGCAACAGACAATGAAGTGGGTCACAGGGGAGGCGAGCAGGCCACTGGTGTGTTAATTTGTATTTTGTATACAATATGTGTGTGTGTGTGTGTGTGTGTGTGTGTGTCTGACCAAGCGTGTGTTTGTGTACGTGCTCGGCCCAAAGAGGATTATTATCAGTGTGTGTTCTGCTCACAGAGATTTAGACTTCAACAGCATGACTCAATTATGGATTAGAAACCCGGAGAGAGAAAGGTTAATAGGATTCACAAACATCAGCTGGTTTTCACAGTCTCATTTGTGGCTGATTTGCAACAGATTGTAAAGATTGAGTCGGAATTTCAGCCAAAGGTTTCAACCGACTTATGTGGTCAAATACCAGTATACAGAATCAGTCATTCAGTCAATCAGCGTTTCGGTAATGGTTGGCACTAGTGATGGAAGCAAACACCAATCCTCCCTATGTGCCTCTGCTACAAAACTACACCTAAATGTCCCTCTTGTTGTATAACTGAAGGTATTTTGTTTTGTAGAATTCTGAATATTGTTGGACCAAAATTTGTGCAACTTTTACTGTTTTGGTTTTATTTTACCAGTATTTAGTGAACAACTGCAGACAAAGTTAGCGCGCAGCATGTCTTTATCCAACGTTCCACTTCCAGCTAGACTATCTGTCCAATCTGAGTT
>NC_045747.1:1666705-1666876 GCF_008692095.1 Etheostoma spectabile | reverse complement strand
CGACTAAAACAACTTTTGAACGTCCACATGTTCCAACGATACAAGTTTCCCGAGGCTATTTTGCAGCGGCACCGGGGCTCCACCTGGTGCATTGTGCCGCCCATGACAATTGTGATTAGTTCAAAGTAATTTCAATAAACCGGAGCATGTTTTTCTCCCATCCCAGAATGC
>NC_045747.1:1665126-1666695 GCF_008692095.1 Etheostoma spectabile | reverse complement strand
AGCCAGACCCTCCTCTGCAGCGCTGTGGATGAAGGTCTGGCAACGCGAGACCAGCGACTAACTAACAATGACTAACTGACTAAGATCAATAAATACAATTTTTAAAGGCTGCATTACAGTAAAGTGATGTCATTTTCTGAACTTACCAGACTGTGCTAGCTGTTCTTTTCCTTGCCTTTACCCACTTAGTCATCATATCCAAGTTATTGATGATTATTTCTCAAAAATTCACATTGTGTGAATATGTTGTTAAAGCATCAATAGTCAGCCATACAACATTGCCACAATAATGATATTGAGGTGTTTGGTCAAAAATATCGTACTAACATACAATCTCACACGAACATGGTTAGGCATGCTCAAGCTCCAGATATTTCCAAAAGCAGGTGGTGGAGACCGAAAACCCAGCAAAAAGGAAAATATAGTATGTACGTTCACCAGGTGGACACATATTGTCTTCACGTGCTCCTCGGGCGGTCGCATTTCCCCAGTTGAGAAGTTGTTCTTCCTGACTTTGTTGTGATCATTAGCTTTTTGTCGTATTATGGTAAAAAAACAAAAAAACATGGATGCTACAAAGAAGAAGTGTTGTATTTTATTGCTCAGAGCGTTTAAACTTTTCCAGTTTCCAGTTTGAAGCTTAATATTGGTAAATGTTGTCCCGGAATTGCTGCCTGCACCAATCAGTACATTCTGCAAAAAAACACTAAAGATCTTTAATATAACCTAAATTCCATATCTACGAGGCTTCTTCGCTTACCACCTTTTCAAATCGGCCTAGCCGCGACAGTATTACTTCACCTGACCTTGTTATCACAGTGAATGCTAATAAACAGCTTTTCTAACTAATCCAGGTCATTCTATGTAGACAGCAACATACCATATTATATGTGACATGGATGTGAGCAAAAATCTTTGTATTAATAAAACGTTTCTTACCATCAACCCAACATTTACTTTTGTCAGCCATGTTTAGATGTAATATGATGTCAACTTGTCACACATCGTGTTGTTCCGACTTGAGGTGGCGCTCACGTGAATTTTTTCATTTTTCTTGCTTGTGTCTGTTCTCTTTGGAGTGTTTTTTTTTCATTTCCTTGTGCTTTGTTTGTTCGCATCTGTTTTCTAAGTCATAGTGTGCACAGCTTACAGGTCGCTGCAGTTTAGAGCCAAATAGGTTACCGTGATTATTGCAGCTGGTAAACCCACTGGTAAAGAAGATTAACTGACTAACTGACTGCACAAACAGGTTGTCTTCCTTTTCTTTAATGGAATTGCTAGAAGTGGAGGGGGAAAAGAGCCATGTTGGGGATGAAAACAAAAAACTTTTATGTTGACATTTAAAATAAAAATAAAAAAATGGAACTATTCAATGTTTTTTATATTTATTAATCATATATTTAGTGAGTTATTTAGTTTCTGTTTTGTTTGAATTATACGGCTGGTTAAGTTTGACTATGACATCAATATCTTTATTTTAGTAATCTCACTTTGCCAGACCTTCCTCCACAGAGCTGTGGAGGAAGGTCTGGCTTGTCCACAAAGCATTCCAGGATGGGAGAAAAACGT
>NC_045747.1:1665047-1665116 GCF_008692095.1 Etheostoma spectabile | reverse complement strand
ATTGGCATTTCTTTAAACCAATCCCAGTCGTCTTGGGTGTCACAAAGCGCCGGACGGAGCCACGGTGCC
>NC_045747.1:1664937-1665037 GCF_008692095.1 Etheostoma spectabile | reverse complement strand
AAATAGCCTCGGGAAGGAACTTGTTTTGTTGGAACATATCTATGTTCAAAAGTAGTTTTAGTCGTGCAACAGAAAACTCAGATTGGACAGATAGTCCAGC
>NC_045747.1:1656650-1664927 GCF_008692095.1 Etheostoma spectabile | reverse complement strand
GGTCTGGATTTACCCTGCAGAGATGTGAGGACCAGGTAACCATAGTCCTCAGAAATCCACCCGAGTTAAAAAGGACAACACAAAGAAAGCGGAAGGTAACGAACATCTGGCCAAAAAGAAGTACATCTGGCGCAATATTGGGCGGCACCAGAGCAATCCCGGATGTAGAAAGTTGAGGATATAGAATATATTATTTTAGTAACTTTTGAGCACCTGTTTGTGCTTTTGTTTTGAAGGTAGTGAGTCTGAGCCAGAAGGTGAAGTTAAATATATGGATGAGGTAGACATCAGGGTGGGCTTATGTTTTTTTTTTTAAGAGACAGATTGTTCTTTTCTGAAATTGTTTTTGTTGCAAAATTGGAGAAACAAACTCCACAAAATCCTTACCTGGAAAATGAAGGTTTTTATTTGCTGCATAAGATTCATTCCTTCAGTGCCTCGGTGGCTGTTTGATTTCCAGTTTGATTTCGTTTAGTCTGAGGACAAACCGCCACTACAAACAATCTACAGTAGACACACTGACTAAGGCTGAATCTCGTTTCTCTATCTTACCCCTTCCGTTAGGTTTTTGCGCGTTCACGCGAGACTAAGGGCTGCCCCAATACTCATTTTACATGGTGTATATGTATGTATACACCATGTATACAGGGTGTATATGTATGTATACATGATACATGTGTATACACATATGTATTTCAAACAGACCTAAGTACTACACAGATAAGAACATCTGCCTCTGCACTACCAAAGTGAACCTAAAATATATAAATATTTAAATCCATATGACACTGTTGTCCAAACCCACACAATCAACAGACAGAGACGGCATCTTGGAGGTTTGTGATCAATACTGCATGGTGATGTCACCAAGTGGTGTCCCATTTCATAGGGGGATGTTTTCACCCCTACCCCTTACCCCTTGGTTTCAAGGGCCAAGGGGTAGGGGTAAGGGCCAAGGGGTAGGGGTAAGATGGAGAAATGGGATTCAGCCTTAATCTAGGGGGAGGGTCAGTAGTCTCATGTTGTGCTCCTGAGTGTTTCCCTGTAAACTCCATCCTTCCAGATTTACACCAATCAAGATCCTATAATCTCCTGCCATTATTGCTTCAAAGCATTTAAACATTAAACTGTTACCCCAGTCGGACCAATTTACCAACACATTCACAGCATTTAGAAAAAAAAACACTGCAAAGTGAGAAAACCCAAACCACAAGCAAATGAAGAAAACATTTTCACCAACTCGACATTGGTAGTTTTCTTACTTGGCATTGTTTTCTCTCTAAATCTTGCACCCGTGTTGTCAAGTGGGTGAAAATTGTATTTCCTTTCGCTTAGTCTGTTTGCATCTGTTTCCCGGTGTGTTGAGCTCTCAGGGCCACCGTAGTATAGAGCTAAATACGGTACGCTGATTATTGCAGCTGTCATGTAACACATTGGTAAACAAGCCACAAAGAAGATTAACTGCCTGCAGAAACAAAAACAGGTTGCTTCTATTTATTTATTTTTAATTCTCTTTTAATAGCCTTGCCAGCAGTGCTGGTAAGAACATTTTAGTTTTAGGGTGAAAACAAAATACATTCATGTTGAAATCAATAAGTGAAATGAAAGACAAGACGCACTGACAAAGTCTCATTTTGTGTTGCTACTAAGATTGTTCCCGTAGGCCCCATCCTTCCAGATTTATACCAAACAAATCTCATAATCTCATTCCATCCGATTACTGCAGGACATGTAAATACTTTTACCTCCTTCTGGTTCATTCACACAGTAGTTAGATCGCAGTGGGTTCATCTAAATGCACAAAAACGATATGGCTCAGGCTCACAACTATACAGGCTCAGGCCCTCTTGGACATGGAGAAGCAATGGTGACGATACAGATATCACTGGACAGTGGTTATATTTGCCACAACGGGTTCGTATGATATCGTATGAAAGGTTGTGCACACCAAATTAATATGATAGCCTAGGTAGGAAATTAGGTGTTCCCTGGCTGGTCACACGATAGTTAAGTTTAGCGGTCTTTAAAGTTCAATTTAGCCGAGAAAAAGGTTACTGTGAGCCGGGTACAGGGCACCGGGAGTTGCTGGTCGTTTCAGAGGCCGTTGCAGAGTTTAACCGACACGATGGGAGCGTCATGCGGTACCAAACGACTAGTTAAGATTAGAAAAACGGATTGCGCTTTAGATTAAAACACGGGTCCACTTAAAGCTATGGTGCGTAGTTTCTGTCTCACCTAAAAGGAATTTTAAAGGACATATCCAGCCCAAAATGAACCTAGGGGTTAATAACACATGGGTACCGGGACCGGTTTCATCCCAAACCGCTCATTAGCTTACAGTAGTTGTCGGGGCACGGGTAAAGTAAACATAAATCTCTATTTCTATTCCACTAACAAGGCTCAAAATAGCAAAGCATAGCAATTCCCAAAGCATTGAGAACTTTGTAAGTGTACAGACAGTTCATTAAAAAGATGATAAAGACAGTATCGTTCACGTATACAGGCAGGGGCCATGTTTGGAAAAGAATCACAAAGTACTGTTAACTCAACGCATTACGTGGCAAACATCACCTTTTCCTGTTGCTATAAAGCTAGTATTGTGCATGTTTGAGTTCCTTTCTACTGAACATTTACATTTGTTTTTTGATTCCTAGAGGAGAAGTGTCGAGGGTTTTATATTTTGACTCCAGGATCAGAAAAAGGTAATCAGATTCGTCACATTCTCATGCGTTGTTTTGTAGGCACTTTGCTCTTGCTTGACTGTAAAAAAATAAATAAATCCAAACCTTCTTCGGTGTTTGTGCTCAGCCTGTTCTCTTCCCTCCGCAGCGATGATGTGGCTGTCTCTGTCGCTGGAGATCATGTACGTCGGCCTGCTGTTCATCAGCTGCACGCTGCTGTCCGTGCAGTTGTGCATCCGGACCTGTTGCCCCTCCACGCAGCGCTGGGGCCAGCTGCTCAACGCTTTCGCTGCTGTCTTCACGGTCCTGGGAGGTACGGCTTTCACTTTGGAAACACACAGTAGTTGAATAAGACTTTAACAAAAACAGAGAAAGACCAGTGTTACCAGTTTCCTTTAGCTGATAGCTGATGATTTAGCTGGTAAAGAAAAATGAAAAAAAGTAATGTGTATATGGGTATGCATGTGTATATGTGCATGGAAGTAGGTATATGTGCATGTATGTACAGTGGCTTGAGAAAGTTTACACACCCATGCTGAAGTTGATTAAAAAGAGGAATAAAAACCATATTTTGGAAATTCAGCTTAATGCCTTAATACAGAAATATTAGGAGAATCCAACCTTTTAAGGACACCAATTTTCTTTGTGAAAGAATAATGTGTTGTAAATAAATAAATGTTCGTCCTTTAAATACAGAGGGCATAAGTATAAACCCCCCTATGTTAAATTCCCATAGAGGCAGGCACATTTTTATCTTTAAAGGCCAGTTATTTCATGGATCCAGGATACTATGCACCCTGATAAAGTTCCCTTTGCCTTTGGAATTAAAATAGCCCCCCCATCACCACATACCCTTCACTATACCTAGAGATTGGCATGGTGTTATTTCAGTTAGCTTAAAAGCTGGTTTGATTTGCAAAGAAGTTCCCCATCTTGAAAGATGTGTTTGCGGAAAATTTAGTTCTTGTTGGTTTTCCTGCATGTACTGAAATGTAGATGAAAGCTTTAAATGATGTAACCAGTTTGGTGGATTTCCTCCCTCTGTGTTGCCAGGTCTGCTTGGGATGGTGGGTCACATGATGTTCATGCAGGTGTTTCAGACCACCGCCTCAATGGGACCAGAAGACTTCAAGCCTCACAGCTATGGCTACTCCTGGGCGTTCTAGTGAGTTCATATAACATATAACACATACATAATACATATATACACACATATATAACACTGTACTGAACACTTAACACAGGGCATAGACACGGTGCCTGGCTGAGACTGCACCAAGTCCAACCAGCCATACGGCAGTATAGGTTGTTTATTCCTACCCTGACCCACAGGATCTGAACCAGAGAAGAAACGGTCGCGGTTTGGTTAGGTTTAAGCACCAAAACTACTAAGTTAAGTTTAGAAAAAAGATCATGTTTTATTATGATGATGATGAATCATTTTATTTCGGTTAACATACATGAAAGAAACAATTACTTCCCACAATTTGCCACCGTATCTAACCGAAAAAAGAACAGGAATAAGCTTTGGAATAAGCCAAGGCTTATTTTTGCATATCATATCCCATAATCCCTGTAGAATCACCCAGAAATTCAACAAAACTTAATGCAGCCAAATGCTGGCGCACAATACTAGAAATACAATTTAGATTTGTATTCAAAGGATTTCATAATTGTTAATTGATTTACATTTTAAAGCTTTTTTGAAACTCAACAGAGACGTACATCATCATCAAGTTATTTAACTCCCAAAACTGAAACACATCTCTATTTTACATAAGTTTTCACTTTACCAGTTTCAAAGATAGAAAACCGTCTTAAATTACAATAACCTTCTCTTGATTAAAAAAAAAGAAGAAAAAAAAGAAAAAAGAATACAGACAGGAAGGCCATTGCTGACAACTCAAAACATTATTTTCAAGGTTTTTAAATATAAAAGACCTGGACAATTTAAGATTCTGGAACTTATAAAAAAAGGGATTCATTGATTCATAATAACCGGCTTTATGTATTATTCTAATCGCTCTCTTGGGTTCAAATCAGACGTTACTTCACTTCTGAGTTATGCGTGGGACTCAGAACTCATAGTTTGTTCCTTCAAGTGAACAAAAAAAAACAAAATTGTCGTCTACTTTTTATTTTTATACAATAGGTCAATTTATCTGTTCAGACTTGGACTATAGTGTACTGAGGGTTTTGGTTGTGTATTTACTTGCATAGCAAACTCCTTTGTAGTTCCCATCTGTATGGTGGCACGTCTTCTTGTCTTCTTGTCTTCTTGTCTTCTTGTCTTCTTGTCTTCTTGCCTGACTAACTTAACTCATAACAATCCCACATCTTCTCAAATTGATTACATTTGGTAGTTGACAGTATCTGTATCTTGAAGTAATGTAAATGAGTGTGTGTGTGTGGGTGGGTGGCGAGGTGGGGGGGTGGAGGTGGGGGGTGGGGGGGCTGGGTAGGCTTTCATTTCATATCACAGCAAAGCAGCACATATCTCTCCACTGGGAGCTTGTCTCTTTTTCTTGAAAAAGAAGAAAATGATGCTCTTCAAGTTTTCCAAGTTTTTCCCAGCCTGGAAATCCAAACCCCAATCTGTAAGATTAAGGGTCTGTGAGTAATGAAAATGGCCCGACTCGGGGGGCGGCACCAAGCGTGCATTTGAAAATATCACTGCACGCAATTGGATAACACAACCAGAGGTGTCACGGATTAAGTATTTGTACTCTGTAGAAATTTTGGGTATCTATACTTAACTGGAGTAATTCTATTACATAATACTTCTACTCCTTACATTTTCACGCAATTATCTGTACTTTCTACTCCTTACATTTTTTAAATAGCCTCGTTACTCCTATTTCAGTTTGGCTGGTTTTCATTCCGGCTTGTTATCGTTCAAAAAAACACAAAAAAAAACAACAAAACCCTATCCAGACAAATCGCGCCATCCGGATAGAGTGAATTTGATTGTGATTGGATGAGAAGTGTAAACATATACCATTCCGACACCCTATTGGTTGGTACGCGATCCGTCGCACCTGCACAAGACACAAATCACGTCACACTCCAGCAACGAAACAGGAGACGTATGTAGCCTAGTACGAAGATGTCCGGGGCAGAGACTCAAGAGAACTCGAGCAAAATGTCCCAGCCAAGCACCAGCGAGGAGGTTGGTAACCACCGTTTGATTTGAAAAAGCATGTTGATATTATTTTTTTTCCCCTTACATCATCGTTATACTTAAAGTAGTTTTGAAACCAGTACTTTTACACTTTTACTTGAGTCAAAAGCTTGAGTTACTACCTCAACAGAAGTCTTTTTATACCCTAGTATCTACACTTTTGACACTTCTGACTTTGACCAATGTAGTGTTTAGCTCGCCTCTGGCCCGCCTATAGCGGATGCACCGATGTGATTGGTGCAGCTTGGCTCCAAGGGTGTAGCTAATGAGCAGCATTACTCATTTGCCAGGGGCCCTCGCTCAAATTAGTGCTCTCGCAACAGCTCTGGATGTCCAGGGTAAGGTTTTCCCTCAAGTCAAAGTCTAAATGGACCGAGCGTATGTCAACACAGAAACACAAGCGAACCACCTGCTTCCTGTTTGTCTCTGTCTCCGTCAGCATGGCCTGGTTTGCCTTCACTGTCTGCATGTCCGCCGGCGTCTCCACCCTGAACAACTACACCAAGAAGGTCCTGATGGTGGGGCCCAGACACGGCTCCAGCCTCAACGCCTGCAGCTTTAACTTCGTGGGGCTCCTGCCACCTTATTACACCCCTGCTAACCCAGCCCTGGCCTGTCCCCCGTCTCCCCCCCGGATCTCCCACTTGTCTCCCTACTACGAGCCCCCCACGGCAGGGTCACCGGCCTCCGGCGCGAGGCTCAAGTACTCCCACTCCCTGCCTCTCCCCCACTCCCACTCCTTCCCTCCTCCCCCCTCCCTCCCTGCGCCTGCATCCCCGTTCCACCGCCACTCTCTCCCCTCTCCCTCTTCGTCTCCGTCACAGTCACACACCCCGTCCGTCTCCGTCCACCTGAGCCTACCGGGACACCAGGAGAGCCATTACGAGCCCGAGGACTACAGCCCCCTTTGAACCAGGGGAGTGAGTCTTTAGTCTGAATTAAGCCGTCCAGGGACCCAAAGAATCCAGGGAATCAGCTGTGATAACCATCACTCCGTTCTAATAGAGAAGGAAAGTGTAATAACCATTGTTTTACAAACTGAATATACAATACAGAAAGGCTTCATAAATTGTATTATTTAGAAACTAATCTTACTAAAAACTATTTTCAATTGTCATAGTTTGAACTTCTGATTTCTTTCTTTGGCTTATGCACATAATTGTAATAAATTTGATCATCAGACTGCTGGCTGTTTGAAACATTCCACTGCTTTTTGTCTGCAAGTCTCAAATTTAAAAAAAATGATTCTAACAAAATTTGACAATGGATCATAATTAAGCATATTTCCAACTATCCTTACTCCTAATCTTGACAAATGGAGATGAAACAAAAACCTTTTTTTTTTTTTTAACTTGTTTTAATATTGTAAAAATTAGGTTTTAACAATGTAAAAATCATTGTCACTGTCATCGATAACGAGGAAAGAAGACAAGCAAAAAATAAAACAGCGTTAGACATACAGATGCATTGTGGGAAACAGAACATATTTACATAGGCCTACTATATGTCACGCTTTAAGAGTTAAGGCAGTGGCCTTTCTGTCACACAGAGCTGACATTACTGGATTAACAGTCAGACAAGAGATGGGATTAGTGGATTTAGAAAAATCTGTTTGCTGCATTAACAATGGACCGATAAGAAAAATATGTTAAGTCCTACTACTTCTTTGGGGTTCATTCCTCTGACATATTTGTAGGAAAAAGCTCTGTATTGTAGTGTAAGAGTTTGTATATGATTTGGTGTTGCACTTCCACACTCTAACTCCAGTTGGATGTCTTCCTACTCACAAATAATTACAAAACAAACTCACGCTGTATTATTTTACTGATTTTATATTATACATCATCACATATCCTCTTTGATCACACACAAATCTGTAACAGTTGACACACAAGTGTTTGTTTGTTTTTGTAAAGACTTTTAAGACTTGCACAGCTTTGCCGATGATGCCATCCTGTCGCAGTAACACTCGGTTCGATTAGCGGTGCATTATGTGACGTTAAAACCAAAGCAGATACATGAAATAAAATCCATCAACTAACAATAAAATATCTAGGAAAAAAAATAAAACTAAAATCGTAAACTCTGCCCATTTTATCCAACACTAAATATTCATATGTAAATGTACATTACAAAAAAAAGGCCCCAGATTTTACTCGCCAACCCGTTTTTGTTAAAATATTGGAAATATTGATGGAGCTTAATTTATCATAGCATTTAATATCGTGAGGCAAAATCTGTTCTGTTAATAACAAAACTGTTCTTAATCCTTGGAAATCCAACCCGGCCTCAAATACATCTGTGATTGATTGAGCTTGCCTATTATTGCCGAAATATGAACACTCCTAAAGCTAGCTACTGCTAAAGTATCCTAGAGTGCTATATGTAACGGTGCTAACGTTAGATAAACAAAGC
>NC_045747.1:1652653-1656640 GCF_008692095.1 Etheostoma spectabile | reverse complement strand
GCTAGAGAGAGAACAGAGAGAGAGCGGTGCTGCTAACGTTAGTTATCACATTTCTTTCTTTTTTTTGGGGGGGGAAAAGTAAAACTTTTGTCAACTTCAAAAAGATGCCCTGAGCTTGAGGAAAA
Organism: Etheostoma spectabile; assembly: GCF_008692095.1. NCBI lineage: Eukaryota > Metazoa > Chordata > Actinopteri > Perciformes > Percidae > Etheostoma > Etheostoma spectabile. The sequence continues at coordinate 1,656,515 of NC_045747.1, read as the reverse complement.
AAAAGTTGGCAGTAGCATTTAAAATAAGCACTCAGAACTTTTTTTGAAAACACGGTTTACTCCATAGGATTAAAATGTAAAACAGACGATGTCAGCCATAAAAAAGACACCAAGTGAACATGGACTAAAATTGCGAAACCCTGTCCGTCTGACAGCAGACTCAATCAAACACGGGTACATATTTGAGAGGATCAACAGGTTATATCTGTAGCTGAATATACACTAGCAGCGCAAATCTGATGTGTCCAAAACAAGCAAGTATAAACACCGTTTACACCATGACTAAAAAACAGATTTCAGCTGAAAGGGTAGATCCAGCCGAAGGGTTTGGGGCTGGTTTGGAGCTAGCTCTAGTGTCCGTCTCACGCTGTCTTCTTGCGTAGCACAAAGTAAATGATGGAGGAGATGAACGTGATAGCGAAGGAGATCCACGCCAGGATGTAGCAGTGACCATACCAACCGGCGCTCTCGTCCAGGTGGAAGCGGTCTGTGTAGATGGAGGCTGCGATCATGATGCACAGGCCTGGAGGAGAGGAAACGAGGACACATCAGTGAGGGGGTAGAGAAAGAGACAAACGAAGGGTTAGGGTTAGGGTTAGGTGAGGATACAGAGTAAAGGCAGGGAAGAAAGACGAGACTTAAAATGTCATAATGCAAATGTTAGGCCTTAAAAAGTCTGAAATTCTTTAAGAAAAAGTCTCAAATTCGCTGACGTTTCGTGTTCTAGGACTTAAATTATTTTAAACAGGTCTTCATTTTCCAACGTCCATATAACGCTACCTCTAATGATCTTTTTTTAAATCCCGTGGTGTTCTTTTTATGCTAGTCCAAATATACTATCGCTGTGTTATGACTAAAAATGAGACTTATACTGTATTGCAGCCAATCAGCTTATTGGCGGGAGTCTTTTTCGGATTGTAGCACAGATATAAAACAGATTTTATTCTACAGCTATGGAGAAGTGCAAGTTTATTAATACTTGGCTTGAAAAAACTGTATTTAGGGCTTAGTTGATAAAGGTCTTAAATTTCATTCACAATGGTCTTATAAAGAGCTTAAAAAGTCTTAAATTTGACTCGGTGAAACCAGCAGAAACTCTGGAAAGAGGGATGAGAGAGGGAAATAAGCAACAAAACAAAGCTACTCACAGGCCAGGAGCTGAAAGATGCCGGAGATGGTGAACCTCTGTCCTTTCTGGAGGGTGAAGAGCTGAGCCACGAACACAAAGATGCCCAGGCCGGAGAATATACACGCTAGCACTGAGCTGGCCTGCACTGCCTGGAGGTAATCTGCAGAGGGAGACAGAGACACCAACACAATGATGGGATGGGATGGGACAGGATGGGGAGGGTATCCTAAAGATATGCAAAACATCATGCTTGACACACCCAGGACATGCCGTAACGCTGTATTTCTGTAAGAATCTGGTCAGACAGTTGCTCAGTGGCAGGAATGTTATGTTCACACACTGCGAGGATTTTCAAACGCCATGGAAAGACAAACAATAGCGCTGTGTGTATATCAGAGTTTAGCCAAAACTACCGTATACCCCATACCTATGCATCAACTTACATAATGCTCAGGAGATAAACACCAGTCATTACTTTCAGTTATTGCTACACAATCTTGATCTCTTTGTTATATGGAAGCATCATTTTAGAACATAATATGTAATATAATGCCTTTTTTTTCATTATAAACATGTACAATGAGATTAAAAGCAAATAAAATAAGTAGTGCAAAAAAGGTGTTGGGGGGTAAGGTGCACAGTTGAGACACTATATATATATATATATATACATATATGTAAAATAAGTGGTTTTATATAAATTTTGCTATGCAGTGTGGGTTATTGCATAGTGGTGATCATATGTAATGAGTGATAGGTATTGGCCAATGTTATGATATTGCACAGTATACAGATATTGCACAGTAATGGAATTGCACAGTAATTATCAATGTTGGCATTAAATATTAAATATTGCACAATAGTGAGTAGAAGAAAGTCCGGGGGTTTGGGGGGGTTAGACTGTGAAGTCTGTGAAGTCCGTGCATGTGTGAGTTCAGAGCGGTTATGGCTTTTGCGGGGGAAAAAAGCCATAACTTAATATAATATAATTGTGGAGGTATACTGGTCTTAATTTGCAATGCAAAAATAACAATTTGGGTAACTGCAAACCCATTGTGTGTCCCCAATCCATCCACATGCACATGTTCTGGGTGAATGTCAGAATAAATTAAATGCTACAAAATGAGATTCTAGCTGCATGTTTGTACAAGATACCAATTTCATATACATTTTTAGTTTAGATGTGTAGACAAAGGTAAAGTCAGACACCAGTCAGGATGGAACAATATTTGAATCAAATCAGGTGGGATCAAATCTGACCAACTCACACCCACACAGGCCTGAAAACGCCATTTTTGAGCTTTTAACTCTCAATAAATAATACCAAAAGAATTATTTTATAATTTTAATCTTGGTCATTAAAGCATAATTATTCAATATTCTAGAGAAATGTTTGACATTTGAAAAAAATGCAGTTATTATAGCCACTGGTGTAGAAAATCAATCAAACATTGTCGGCAGACCCTGGGTTTTACTGAGGACTAAATATGACTTTGAGTGTTGTACACATCCTCATAATGGCTTCTTTGCAGCGTGGGCATCGTGTCTGGCTTACCCTCTGGGTAGTGTGAACCTGTGGGAAGAGCGGTGTAGTTCCACACTCCGTTATGAAGTATCCACCGGGCCCACACATCAGTGGACACAGTTTCAGTCATCCACCAGGCCTGAGGGGAAAGGGCAGAGCGACAACATTTTACCTCTGAGATCATGTTTTCAACACGGACAACCTTCCTACATGCAACAAGGAAAATGAATGAATCAGTATGAGGAGAAAGAGAGAGAAAAAGGTGGAGAATTCAAAGCAGGAATGCGTGTACACAAAGCTGCAGAGCCAGCGTGTGTGTCCACCCTGTGTTCTGACATGTATTGAGGGGGAGCTGAAGGCAATCAGACGGAGGAATGCTCATCCGACTGTCACCGGGGCATTCCACAGCTCTCTGGTATGCAACATTTATGACAATGTGTGTGTGTGTCTGTGTGTGCGCACCATCTGAATGCCACCTTGGCTGCAGTTTAAATGCACACACAGATGCACTCGGTGACACCGGGTGACGGCACCGTGGGCGACCCATCTGTCACCCAAATGTCATATATGTGGCCCTGAGAAGACTGTGGCCCATTGACATACAGTAAAAAAAGGAATGGCTGCCTCGAGTGATGGCCGAGGGGCGAGCAGCCAATCACTTACACGTCTTGACACTTTGTTGTCTGTCAGCGTGCTAAGAGATGCTCGTAACTCTTCAGCTCTGCAGTTCTAACGCTCAAACTATGGGGAAGGTAGGGACTATACAGGGACAATTATCCCTCGGGGCTGTGGGGAAGTGTAGAGTGCGGCACTGTGACAGGTGTGTCGTAATGAAATGCCCAGCAGTTAAAGCAAAGATGTGCTTACATTGTCAATGGTGGCCACCAGGAGGAGGATGATGCCTATAATGTGAAGGACAAAGATGCCAGCGAGGAGAATCAGCATGATGACGATGCTAGAAAGAGAGAGAGAGAGAGAGGAAACTTGTTAAACCACTTTCCACCATTTTATTATGCATATAACTGGAGGGCTAACTGTTACCCAAGCTGACAAAACAAACCCACACGGAGTAGTTTTGCAGCTTCTATAAGCAGAAAGAATCAAATATGGCCAATAACAAAGGCTCCAAACTTCCTGCCGGGTTTCGGAAAGCCAGCCATTAATCACAGCTCCAGGAACACACACACACACACACACACACACACACA
>NC_045747.1:1640322-1652643 GCF_008692095.1 Etheostoma spectabile | reverse complement strand
CACACACACACACACACACACACACACACACACCATCATGAACACACTCAGAGCAACAAAGCAAGGCCAAAGCCTGGCATCCACTCAGGGTGTGGCTTCACAACTTCTAATTACTTTGAATTACAGCTACGCCACTCCGAGTGAAATGCCTGCAAATAGACGTCAGATAATGTTCCTGTCGAGCAACAGTGGGGGGGGGAAGAACAAATGCAGGGGTGTTGTGTATTTGTGCAGGCCGATTCTATTTTCAATGAATTATATTTGAATTGTATTCATAGTGTCAAATCATAACAGAAGTTATCTCAGGACCCTTTCCAGATAGAGTAGGTCTATAGGCCCCACTCTATAACACACTCTATGTACAGATCAGTCCACAAAATCCGTTGGGAAACAGACCCTGTGAGATGGAGGGTGTGTGTTAAGGAGGAGGCTGATGATGGCGAGTTTGGGCTTGTCTTGTGCTCCGAGAACCCCGCCACTCCTTAAAATAACTGTAGAGAATACCTGCTATCATAGCGTCCTAGCTGGCCCATCCCCCTGGCAGGGTCCACACACACACACACACACACACACACACTCGCCATCTCACTCACACGTAACCACACACATATACAAACACGGAGCAGCCAAGGGTAACGCTGGTACATATGTGATCACGCCTGACACATCTGCTTCAAACGGCTACAATGAAGTGATAGATTGAGCTTTTAAATATTTGTATAATTTCTGCCTGGAGACTTATGGTGTCTTCTGCAAGACGAGCACACTTTAATGAACAACTTCTGGTCAGAACATAGCCTATAACAAGTTAAATGCCCACATGTTGCATTAATATAAAACACATTTGTGAAATACTTTGATCTAGACGTCTTCCAAATTCTTGCCTGACACAAGATGTGCAAACTGCTGCTAGGATTTTGTTTTTGTTTTTTTTAGATCTGGCCTGGCTTTGGTACATTTTCCATTGCGCAAAATGGATTTCATGTGGCTAAGGCTACTGTAGGTTTGAGAATGCTAAAAATCCCCAAAAAGCAAGCTGGAAATACAATATACATTCAAACAAGTCACTGCTTCAGGAACTGGGCACAACTGGAAAGCAGCCTCACCTGGCCAGTTAAGATGGAGTTACTGTAATTCAATAGCAAAGTTGCCTGTAAAGGTGAACAGGTATATGCGGGAGGTACTCACACACACACAGACACACACACACACACACACACACACACACCTGCCTTTACTCTGTGCCTCATTTTCTTAAATTAAAAACAGAAAATACTAAAACAAACTTGCTGAACTTCTATTAAAATATTACAGTTTCATCCTTCTGAAGCACCTTTAGAGAAATTGAACCTACAGAGGGATTCGAAAAGAATAGATGGAATAATCTTTGACTTACTGTTTGACGGCTGTGTGTCTCTTCAGATCTAATTCCTCCTGCTCTCAAGATCACTAATTTCAGACTCAGAGTCTAAATGCACAAACACTAGGAACTATCCGTCCGCCCACTTTTACCCAGCCCTCTTTTTAAGTCCACACCCCAGACAAGCCTGTGGCTTGCTAGATCACATAATCCCTTCCTCCCTCCACCCCCCCCCTACTCTACTCTTTGCTCCCGGTCCCACCCTCTCTTTTTTTTCTGCCTACTTTACACACATGCAAAGGCTGCAGCCAGCCACTATTTCCACAACTTTTTGTGGGCAGGCAATATTTATTTTCCCTTTGTGTTCGGTGTCTCACGTCTCTGTCACTCAGTCCGGTGGTGGGGATTTTGCCAGGGAGGGCAGCTGATGACTCACTATGACACTAATGTTTGAGGGGGGAACTCCCACAACATTAAACACTATTGACAATGATTGTCCACGTGCTGCCATGGCGACAGACTGCAGCCCCGGCCTAATCACAATCCCGCCGTTGCTGTTGTGTATATCACCAAACAGTGGAACTCGCGTAAAAAAACACAGCTATGCACAAATCATAAGTGTAGTGTTTCGTTCGGAATCACCGCCCTACTTTTTTCCCCCCGTTTTTGTGACAGAGGAAGCAGTTTCTGGATGAAGGAATGTTGTTGGTTCAGAGGAAGAAAGAGGTGGAGGCAAAATGAGTGCAAGTCATAGCTTGAGTGAGAGAGAAGGAGGGAAGCGGGAGGGAGGGGATGGGAATGGAGGGAAGAGGACAGGAAGGCAATGAGAGAGGAATTTGAAACAGGGTGTTAAAGAACATTTCACACTGCTGCAAGTTCATTAATTATTACTCCCCGTCTTTGTTCCATAGCTGGTGTTGATTGATATTGTCCCAATTATTCTAGTGAGTCACAGCAAGTAATCTGCTTCTTGAACAGATCACATGTGTTAGCTGAGTTTGAGGGAGAATCTTTTAACAGCCCTGAGATAAATAAAATCACATAACATTCGTCACATACTTGCCACATGCTCTCTGCTGTCATGCTCCCTTATCATCAATAACCATAACTAATATATCACAAAAGGTTTCCAAAAAGCATCAGCCACGCTACTTTTGTCCTCAGAGAACCAGGCCAAAGAGTATAGTGTCTTACGTTAGGCTCAAATATGAGAATTTCTGTGTGTTGTACACATCCAGAATTGTAACTACTTCACAACACGACCGGGCGGAGGTGCATGACAATATAAAAACGTCTGTATTTTTTCAATATCTTCTTCATCGCGATGCCAAAAAAACAGCGTCCGACCTGCGCTACGTTTACGTCATTCGGACGACCCTTTAGGTTGTGGTCCTTGCCCGTTATGTTCATTTTGCACTAAAGTTCTTTTTGAGTGATTATCAATTTTATTTTTTAAGATTATTTTTTCAGGCCTTTTATTTTGACAGGACAGCTGAAGACATGAAAGGGGAGATGCAAGAAAGTGGCGCAGGTTGGAGTTGAACCCTGTGCCGATGCGTTGATGGGCGCCTGCTCTACCAACTGACCTACCCGGGCGCTAGTTTTTATTTTTTAACATAGATTATAAGGGTGGGAATCACCAGAGGCCTCACGATACTATACCATGATAAGATATTACTGCGATTGTAAATATATTGTAATAATACGCAAGATACTGCAATTTATTACCTTTTTTCCAACTTCAAATTTTTTGACCAATTTCAAATGATGTTCCCAAAAGGAAACTTTGTCAACATCTGTTTTATCTAAAAAAAAAAAAGATATATTTCTCTGTTTGTTCATCTCACTTCAGTTGTATTGCTGTAAAATGGGATTGTCAAGCAGACAAAACGGTAGTTAAATAAAAACTATGAGGATATACATATGAGAATATGAAAGCGAGACCACCAATAAAAGTTACAGAGGAAAGTCAGATGCACACAAGTAGATAGAGAGGGACAAATACAGTACTGGTGTGGACTGGGAGACTTCTATCCAACTTGTTTGCTTCTGGTGAGTATAAAAATATGCAGATACAGGAATAGAAGTGTGAGTCAAAGGCTCGGCAGAGTACCTGGTCAGTATCATGTCAGGCTGCCTCGGCCTCAGGTATGACGCAGCAAGATAATAACAGGCTTCAGAAATAATTCACCTGCCAATACAGTCAGTGATCTTAAAAGGCAGCAGAGCCTGCAGAGTTTATACCACGGCTACTTGTGTGGCTACATTCTGCTGGGGTCACACAAACATTCTCACTGGACGTGCACAACGAAATTAGACATATGTATAAAACGAGCCTCTAAAAATTACTATAGAAATACATAGAAAGAGACAAAAGATTGTTAAAAGAGAGAGAGAAATAAAGACAAAAAAACACAACATACAAGACATTTACAGCATGATTCATCCCTAATAATCAGGTAGCGTTGTGTGGTATTTTTTGTCATTATTTGCCTATAGTGCGATACAAGTGATCAACATGAAAACACGTATGAAGCAATAAAGGTGTAAACTAGACTGAACCTAACAGACAAATAAACAAATCAAAATAGCACACAAAAGACCAATATCAAAAGATAGGGGCATAATATTTAGCTATCATAATGTTCAGTTATCTTGTTGTAACACTCCTGTGTGTAGATATATTTATTTTAATAGGCCAATGCACATTAATCACCATTTCTGTAAATGCACCAGGGTTAGCCAATCAGCTCCTACCTAGCATGCATGAGTTATTGGTGGGAAGAAACCGGAGCACCCAGAGGAAACCCACGCAAACTCCACGTAGAAAGACCGGAACAACCTAGATTTGAACCAAGAACCTTCTTGTTGGGAAGCAGTAGTACTAACCACTGAGTCACCGTGTGTATGCGTGTGTTGTTTTCTTGGGTCAAGGGCATTGGAAAGAGAGCAAAGAAAGAAATGGACCAAGAGAAAGAGAGAAAAAAATAAAAATAGACTTAATGCTTTGGGGGGGGGGGGCTGGCCGGGCTCCAAGAATCAAGGGTGGCAGTTATAACTTTTCGATAAAAAAACCTTTTTCTGAGTGGGCTTGTCTGGGTTTTGATTGTCCTGAACCGTGTCCGGGGTGAGATGGATTAGTTTGCTTTTGGCTTTTTTTGACACACACAGCACACATACAGTACATCCCAAAAAAAAATAAAAATAAACACTATCGCCTGGCGTCTGTCATTCATTAGTAATCAAACCGAGGCTCTTCTCCTTTTGTGAAAACTCAGATGAATAGCGTGTATTTTAATTTGTGGTTGTCATGGGAAGTAACCTTTTTCATATGTAGTCAGAGGGATTGAGGAAGCTGGAATGATAAACAGGACCAATGCAATGTTAAACCAAACAATGCCTCTGCCATGGAAACGCTTCAGGTTTATGCGCCTTTTTTAATGCACATTATGGATTTCCATGACAACGCCATCCGACTCTGTGGAAGCTGCAGTAAATAAATATATGCCACCCATGTTTCTATTTAAGAAGGCCGAATGAGTAGGATCCATCGGTTCAGCTTCAACAGTCTGAATTAGACACCACACCTTGATCATACTTAACGTCCAAAGCGTCCCACCCAAAACGCTGTGGGAAAGAATGTCAGCCAATGGAAAATTTGCAATTCCGGTTTGTAATATAGTTGCCTAATCTTGTCAAAATCTACATGACGTCTGCTGCACGTACCGACACAGCACCACCAGAGCTGAGTGATAACTCCACGCATGCCTGCGAGCAAAATATGCATGTGATCATTTCAGGAAATTTACTATTTGTGCAATCTGATTTAGATAAGGGAGATAGGGCCAAAGTCTTTTATCCTGATATAGCTCATTTCACATCTTGATAATGATATATATCATAATATATTTCTGGCAATTCAATAAATAAATAGTTGTTATGTCTAGTATTTGCAGTACTCATTTTATCAAAAACGTTACATAACATGCGAGGATTGCAAAGCAAAAAGAGACACATATGACATAAATATTGCCCTAACACAGTTTGGCTGCTGCTGTTTTTTTTGTTTTTTTTATACCTTGTGATGAAAACAATATAGAAGAATATATAGATAGACATTTTTATATCATTTTGAAGATATATCTCAGCATATCTCCCAGCCCTATATTAGATTATGTAAAAAAAAAATGCACTTTCAACTACTACTACTTCAACTATTTTCAACTGCTTGGAAAAAAAAAGCGTCCACAAAATGAATGTCATGCCTTTGAGACACAACATGAGAGTGATACAGAGCGTAGAAAACGACAAGAGACCTTAACTGAGAAAAAGAGAGAAGTGAGACGGGAGAATGTAGTTGGACCTGATTTTGCTCTGGGTGTGTCGACCCACCCTTGCAGCTGAGTTAAACCGAGGTTTGTATTGCACCGAACAGCGCGATATGGCACTCCCTTCTGCCTGTTCCACACAGCAGGAATTAAAAGTTATTGAGTGAAACCAATATACATGCCTGTGGACTTGAGTTGTGCAAGAAACATGCATTCTTTGAAGTTTGTGGTGTATTTTTGGGAGAGGAAACGGCATGAGTCATTGATCAGTCAGTCATAACATTTTTCTGAAGAAAAACTGCAGTGTGTATCAGGAGCTTAGCCATAACATGTCTTTTTTTAAATTTTTTTATTATCCAAATACAAGTTGACAAATCACATGCCTGTGTAACTCCTGAAGAAGTCCAATGGGAGGCCTTGCTCAACAATCAGGCCTTTGTCACGCTGTCATCAATGATCAGTACCAGAAAAACCAGAGTCCTAAAGGAACACTTGGAACAGTTATGATATTGTCTGATCTGAAAGGTTTGTGTGCAAAAGTATTCAAGATAAATACTTTCTCAGGATTTATTTCAGCGAGGCGCTATTAGTTCAAGTGTGCAGTTTACGACACACTGTGGGGTCATTAAAGAGCTGAACACAAGGCTGCTATTCAAAAATGACTGAAATACACTTTGACATTTTACATTGTGGAATATGAATTGTGGCTTGTCAATAGGGCAATTACTGTAACTTTTCCAACAGCCTCAACAGGCACTCCGCTATTGTAGTATCAAAGCTGTGACACTGAGTCTTGCATTCTTAATTACTGGTTGTTTGTAAAGTTGGCAGTGTTAGACATTCATCTCTTTGACACATGTTAAATTACCCTGAAAAAGAGCATCAGCGAAATGCCAAAAATATAAATTACTCTTAGACAAATAAGGCCTATAGCAGCACAGATTGCTATTTGTCGTTGTTGAATATCAAAATCCTTTGATTAGGTGTTTGTAAAGAGTCTCAGTGAGGGAGTATTTCCACACGATTGTGTGAAACAAAGCCAGCAGAGCGGTGCCTGCATGCCATGGGAGTGAGCCCGACCACAGCCAAGTCACTGCTGCTTTACACAATAGTAAAGCTCTCTGTCTGTGGTTGACTGTCTCACTCTGTTCATTCCTTCTCTTTCTTACACAATGTCGCAGACTGAGATTTCTAAACTCCTATTAGAAAAAACAACCAGAGTGTGTATTTACAGGATTTGCAGGGGTTATTTCATAGACTTTGGGATGTGTGTGTTCTTTTGAACGAGGCAGCGCTAACACAAGGGCCTGTGTCAGTTGTTTCTTTTGTTGTAACTCTCAACTCACCCAAGGCTATTGACTAATTTGAAATTTCAACCATTGCCCCTGCTTCCAGTGTCACGGGGCTGGTTTGGATGATAAGCTACTGCACAGACATGTCACTCGCACACATACTCACATACAGAGTAACACACATACCTAGATAGATGTACAAAACCTCTTATATCTCCAACAGAAGTAAAACATGGCCCCGGTTGCTGGTAGCGAAAAAAACAAACACATATTGTACATACTGAATACTCATCATCCTCTAAGGGAGTGACACACTGCCAATGGCACTGGAGAATCAACACACACACACACACACACACACACACACACACACACACACACACACACACACACACACACACACACACACACACACACACACACACACACACACACACAGAGCTTCCTTGCCTTTTGCCTGACAATAACTTGTTATTTAAAGGCAACCTCAGCTTCAGTCCATCAGTGATAAAAGAAAGGCATTTTTTTTTAAACATGCATATTCAAAAAGTTGTTCAGTCAAGCTAACCACTGGGTGGTCAGCAAAAAAAGTCCAGGTTTAATTTGGGATTATGATGACCCACAGTTTTTTTGTAAATATTGGTAAGGGTGTTTAAAATAGCCATTACATTCCAAATGGTATTCCACAGGGTTCAATACTTGGTCCGCTCCTTTTTACATTATACATGCTTTCACTCTATATTATACATCAACACAGTGTACATTTTTATAGCTATGCAGACAACACAACTTTACCCGAGGTAGGTGCAACAGATCACTGTACGCCAAAACTACCAGTCACAAGATTCTTTCCACAGGCCATAACTATGGTTACCATAAACCTGCTAAACACTATTAAAACATTAATTTACAAATATAAAATGATATATTTAAAAAGTGGCATCCATCATTGTCAAATAGAAATCCTGCAACCTGTATATATTGTATATGCATTCATGCATATCCTGTAAGAACCCACTTTATGCAACAAAGTCATACATTACATTACCCATTCAATAATTATTTCTTTGCCCTATTTTTATTTGTTTACAATTTACAAAAACAATTGTATATATACAATGTATGTAGATTACAGCTATCTTTGTTTACCTTTGTTGTCCTTGTTATCAGCTGTGTGTCTATTTCTATCTTTCAGCACATTGGAATGTGTGTAAACACATTGTGAGCAATTTAAAAAGTAAAATTACTTGTATGTGAACACATACAGTACGGACTTGGCCAATAAAGCTGATTTTCAAAGTTAACTATCTTTATCCTTGTATATTGAAATCTCATTGTGAATTATTTTTATCTGAATTTAATGTTCTTTTAAATGTTATGCATAGTATTCCCACCTGTTTATTGTATTCTTTTATTTGCCACTGTTTAAAATGTTTTTATATGTACAATTTGACGTCAAGAACTTTGAGCTGCAATTGTGTGAAAGGTGCTATATTATTATTATTTTTTTTTATCAAAACAATATCCTGTTTCTTACATATACTGCTGAATTGTGTTTGAATTGTTGTAAAATGTTGGAACTAGAGAAGAAATGTGGAATTGTAGTGCAGGCAAAAAAACCTACGTAGGAGGTAGACTTTGACTGAATGGGCAATCAAAATCAAATTAAGACATCAAAGAATATGCTAAACATGCAGCTAAGTTACTTTCTCTTTAAGCGTTTGCATGTGTCCTATTGGCTGCCTGCCTGTGGTTTGAATAGAAATCAGACAGAAGCAGCTCCAGGAGTCTATAATCACCCAGACGTGGGGGATATTGAGTAGTAAATGTGAGCCACTCAACTTTTTGAAGGCTGCAGTACAGCTTCCAGTGGTGCAAACATTGTGTGAGTCAACTGTGGTGCCTAAGCCAACGTTTGCATTCAATAAAAAATAATTCCTCCTATTTAGTCGTGACGGCATGTTTCCATGGTTACTCTCTAGATTTAAAAAAAAAAATCTTGATTCACTTCCTCATCCTGAGCGCTCTTTTTTGCAGACCTCACTCTCTTTTTTTCTCACACTCCCTCGCTTAGCTTTACTACATTTAACTCCAGTTACTCCTCACGTGATTTCTTCTCCTCTTTGGGAATGTTTCTGCTCCTCCTGTTTCCTGTTCAGTGCCACCCTTGTGTTTAAGTCGCCCCCACAACGCTTTGCTCTTCAATGAAACCCAGACGAACACACACACACACACACACACACACACACACACACACACACACACACACACACACACACACACACTCTGTACTCTTGCTCCGATTCTAAAGAAAACAACTTTTGGCTGTAGCTAGGCAACTCCAAATATGAGTCATCTTACTGCCGCGCCCATCATCAACTGATCAACCCCTCACCCCATTGACACACACACATACACCCACACCCACACACATACACCCTCCCACACACACACCCACAGAGCTTCAGAACCTCTTTATTAAGTGTAGTTGTTCGAAGCATTCAAACTGTGCGGCCGTGTGGTTCATCTAATTCCCCCCCGCTGTCTTCTAACCTAGCGCTGAGGTGGAGGTGGAAAGACAGCCCTTATAAGTGAGAAACTGTGAGAACATAACCGGTCTGCCCTCAGTTGATAACATCATGCCCACAATGTGATGACTGATCACAACTTGACAGAGTCACTAATTGTCAGATTGTGGAGTTGGCAGCAAACTGACAGTGCTCTTGTTTCTCTGTGCCTTGGTTACGTACAGTAGTTTACAGACAATATCTGTCTTCTTCTTTTTTCAGGAATAGATGGAACATCCAAACTTCGTTTATATTCCGGTCAAATGGCAGTTGGGAAAAACACCGGCAATGGAGATTAAACTGTCAATAAAGTGTGTAAAAACCAAACAATGAAATGCAAATTAATATAAATGGTATGCAGGAGTTAGACCTCAAGTTGACGTGACTTACTGTGTGACTTAAGTTCTATAAATCAGAGGATAGGTTCAATTGGACAAAACAGAGAGGAGATTATTTGAAAAGAGGGCAAAGGTCAAGGAACCTGAATGTATCAGTGAAAATTATACTCTACAGTTGCTGACTAAATGCAATATAGTACCGCCATCTAGTGGACAGAAAAGTAGATTGTGTTCAAAGTATTTTTAATAGACCATACTCAAAGGAGACATATTTTTTAGAAATACTACTCAAGTAAAAGTTCTTATTAAGCAGGAAATTGGCCTTTGTAACAGATAATTTATTAAATATGTTATATTGCATTATTTGATGGTAAATACGGATGAATGAGGGGTCGACAACATAATTTCTCTAATCTTTGCTTTTTTTGGGACACTTTCTATAATTTTTTTTACAGCTATTTAAATAAATCCCTCTGAAAGAAAAGGGGCCCCAACTACACACTGTGTTTTTACTTTTTTGGGAGGAGTCAAAAGCCAAAAAGGTTTGGAGCCACTGGTTTAATCTTTAATACACGTCTCCTTTGTGTAAAAATCATTATTACCTGTAAAGAACGAACAAACTACATCTGCCAGATAAATGTACTCGGAGTAAAAATAAACTAATTTAATAATGGAAGTAGGCCTGTGAAGTAACAGTAAATGTAAAATACTCAATTAAAGGGACTCAAAAGTGTAGGCTTCTTAAGTACAGTACTTGAGTAATTGTACTTTAGTCACCTCCCACTGCTGATCATTTTACACACTCAACTTAAAAGTAATACATTTTAAAGTGTGGAATTTCAGCAGTTGTACTAATAATCCACTACTGTGCACGTGCCACCTGAAGTTTCAAATAATTTCACTGGAGTTACCGTTGTTATTGTTTGCGTCATCAATACCGAATTCAGTCCAATCAGATGGGAATATACACAGAATTCTCACAGAATCACATTTGAATTCCTGTCTTGCTCCTCAGTCAGAATCTTATTAACCTGGAGTCCAAGTCTCTGTCCCAATAATCATATATGTGATGTTTTAGGGTCTATTGGCAGACATCCATTTAAAATGTAGCCAATGGCATATAAAGAATAAAGAGCCTTTTTCCATGTCCTATAAAGTTTCTCAGCGTGCGCTCTAGTAACATGTGTGTGGTCCAGGTAGCTTTGCAACAAAAATGGTTGTCATTCACAAGGCTACTTTTACTTTTATACTTTTAAGTACATTTCCATGCCTGTACTTAAAGAAGTTTTGGTGTCTGAACAGCAATGTTTGATGATGTGTTTGATAAAGAAGCCGCTTGATTGTTTCCTGATTATCAAATGTATTATAGCAAAGATTCAGCGCCAATTTACAAGCTCTGCAGAAGCTTGGAGAGTGTCTCCACCAGATATGCACTCTCTGCCTTTCAATAGCTTAGAAGCCCTTTATATAGGATATGTTTAGGTCACATACAAGTCTGCTACGTGGCCATAGTAAAGGTCAAGTTTTTGGATAACATCACATCTTTATCCACTCATCACTTTTTCCACATAAACATTCCTTTTCACTCAAATGCAAATCATTAACCCTTTGTTTTGGCTCATCATCAGTGATTGATTTGAACAGAACCTGACTCAGGTCAAGATACTACAAAGTTAAATCTGTATTTTCAACATAAGTATCTGTACTTCTACTTGAGGACGGGACGTGAGTACCTTTGCCATCTCTGCACCTGACTCATTAATGCCATTAATTAGTGAGCAGGTGTGATGACAGGAAGTCTACAAAGACACTGCTGCTGTTCACTCCGTCCCCGTGTTTTGGTGCGCAGAGAGAAACTCTTATTTGAAATGCGTTTGAAACAAAAAGGATACTGCTTCGGTGTCCTTCTCATTTTCACCGTCACAACAATCCATTTACCGTCAGCGGGTTCCTCCCAGCCCCACTCACGTTTGGTTCATAGCAATGACAAGAGCAGCGTTTTAACGACCAGAGGCCTCCCTCACTCCTCTAACCGCGAGAGCAGAAAGCGGCCACACTCGGACTCAAAGCCGGGAGAAGGTTCCAGAAACCCCCCGTACTTCCACGTCTCAGAGCACAGGTACGGGACACAGACTGAAACCTCTGGCGGGCCTAAACACACACTCAAACCAAAAATGGCGTCGACTTTAACCGATAAAAGCTTCAGAAACAGTGAAAAAGCGAAGCGAAGCGATGGGGAATGGACGTTTTTTTCGCCAAACCCTCCAAATGAAGAGTGTAGCAAAGGGGAAATTGAGCATGTCATCCCCGGCAAGTTTTACATTCCTGGTCAACTGGAAACTAACCTTAATATGGGTTACCAGGCAGATTCCGCCGTTTCAGGTAAGGCATTGGGGTCTTCCCACAATTTCTACTTCCTCTTCTTTGATGTTTGTT
>NC_045747.1:1639801-1640312 GCF_008692095.1 Etheostoma spectabile | reverse complement strand
AACACCGAATTCATCTTGCCACCATTAACTGTGTTAATGCCGATTATTTTCTCGATTTAATTGAGGTCAAATGGTGAATCATGTCTGTCCCAGTTTCTCAAAGTCCAATGTGATGTCTTTAAAATGCCTTGTAAGATAGTTGGTTTGAGATATAAAACAGATACATATGGACGAAGAATGGCTTGCAGCAAATATTTGACAATATAAACGGCACATTTCTTTTTGTGTATATGGGCCTTGAGATAATTGTGTAACATGTTGAGGTACAGTAAGTATTTGACAGCTGACAGCATGCCATTCAAATGCAGCTGTTACCACTACCAGTCTATACACAGTATGACACCTACTAGCGGTTTCACACATTTTAATGTCAAGCCTCCATTAAAAAGAACATGGAGGCCTATTCCAGAAAAAAATCATGTTATCAAGGTAGAAAGTTTCAACAAATCATCCTTGCATATCAATCATATTCTTTCACAGAATCTGAAATTAAAGTTGCAGTGACAGCTTT
>NC_045747.1:1630549-1639791 GCF_008692095.1 Etheostoma spectabile | reverse complement strand
TTTTAAACTAGGAGACCCAAATATTGCTTCTTGTTGTACAGATTTAAAGACGGTAACTCTGTATTCTACATTGTGAGCTCTGAGGTGGTTTGTTTTTGTTTACCAGGTCCGGCTCACAAATGCCAGGAGAGAACCAGGGGTCAGCGGCTCCGTGGCTCCCAGGAGAGCTGGCAGAGGCTGCAGCCCCTGGTGGAGTGTGGAGACGCCGCCATGACCCTCACTGTCAGGAGGAGACGAGCTGCACAGCTCCAGCTGGACATAGGTGAGGCTACAGCTTCTCATTTTATAAATACTCCAGCTCTATGTCTGGGGATAGTGACTTTCTTCCACATAGCTTTGATTTCTACCACATAGAGGGTGTGGAAATTCTTTCTTTTCCCTGGGGAAAGAGTGTGAGTGTGTTCACACACGGCTCAGCGGATTATCACCTGTGACCTGAGCAATAAACTAGAGACGCACCCACCAAACAAGAGAAAAGCCATTAAACATAGACTTAATAGGCTCGTTCGAGAACTGCACCTCGCCTGTAAAGTGGACTAGAGCAGCAGGCGGTAGCAGCCGGGGGCGGAGACACAAAGTTGCGGTGAAGTCACACAGTTTCCGACTGATTCCTGCAGCTTTCAGGCTGAACAGGAAGTGACATAACCCCTGTGGTCCGAGTTTAATAAAACATTATCAGACCCATATATCAACTTGTACACAGTCTCCAGTTGTTTAATTAAGACAGAGTAGCTCTCCAAATGCTCTACATGTGATCTGATGCTGATTTTAATTAACAGCATCAGTAGATGATCTGTAATCTGAACAGATTTAATCTGATTTAAAACGACTGAACGTCACTATCAGCCACACAACACGTGTTCTGTACAGAATAAACCGAATTTAGCAGTTAAAATCCCTCCAATACAAAAACGTTTACAGTTTAAAGAACACGTCATCATGTTGAGTCGATTCTGAACCAATCCGCTGAGAGGCCGGCGTTTCCCAGCATGCCCTGGGTCCACTTGGGTCTTGTAGTCGGTGAAAAGCAACTGCGCTGCCTGCGTTTCAGAACTGTGTCCGCCTTGATCTGGCGAGGTTATCGTTGGCGGTGTGCATGACAAGATGGACACAAATCTAACCAGCATGCATTGGGCAGCGAAGCCTAGTCTCTCTCTCTCTCTCTCTCTCTCTCTCTCTCTCTCTCTCTCTCTCTCTCTCTCTCTCTCTCTCTCTCTCTCTCTCTCTCTCTCTCTCTCTCTCTCTCTTCTTTTTTTTTGTGTTTTTTTTCTTGCATTTGTTTAATGGGTTTGTGTGCATTTATTTTTTTTTCTTTTTGTGTATATATTAGTGTGTGTGTGTGGTTTTTGTTTGTGTAAGCGCATTGGGAGCAATGATGATGATCCAAAGCAGAATTCCTCATACCTGGCAAATAAAGCTGATTCTACTGTATCTGTGTAGTGCATTTGGTTTTGTCAAATTTAATGAAGATGTTTTATTTTAATTTGCTTTTGTATTTTCTATTTGCGTGTGTTTTCTTAAGTTGCAGGGCGTTTGCCCCTGTCGGTCACCGTACAAAAGCGGCATTCCAGCCCTATACCACAGTCTAGTAGCAGCTGAAAAATTAAGGTTTTGGTTTGGTGTCTTTCTGTGTCTCAGTGAATGAGTCATCGGTGCCCCTGTCCCGGCTGCCACCGCAGTGTGGCTACGCTGTTCAGACCACATGGAGAGACCTCAGTCTGAGGGCTCAGTTTGATGCCTGCCATGTCACACAGGAGGTATGGCACTTGTATCGAAATCTCAGAATGGACTAGTGCAATATCCACATCGCAGGGGGCCCGCACAATATTATAATGCCAGTAAGTGTTTTCTAAAATGTAAGTATTGTGGTGCTGCTGAAACGTCCCGGCCTACAAATCCTATCCCACAGACTAAAGGAAAAAAAATCTGTTTGGTACAAATCCTTACAACAATAACACTAAACATTTAAATTTCTTTCAGTGTTAATACAATAATGAAACGAAAACAATCATTCCTTCTGATATTGTGACTCATATTGCAATATCGGGTTTATTGTTGTATTTATTGTTTCCGGCTCAGGTACATTTTAAGATCACATGCTGGAAATCTGAATCTGGACTAGTTTAGCTTTCGTTTCTGGTGTCCATGATGCTGATTTGTAATCCCAGCCTATTGTTGATCCCTGTCTTTACAGTGAGAATAATCCTGCCCTTTACGCCTCTGCGCCATTGGTGGCACTATGTTTTCAGGGTTGTGTGTTCATTCTTGTGAATGTGACATCTCAGGACCCCCTAGAGGTGAATTCTTCAGATTTGGCACAAACGTCCACTTTGACTCAAGGATGAACTGATCCACATTTTGGGCCAAAATCAAGAATTTCTGCATTAGGTCAGCTTCACTGTCACATTATAATGTTATGCGAAAAAAATGCTTTTCTGGCCATTATTCAACGCCATAACTCAGGACCAGAATGGGAGATTTTGACCAGATTTCGTTTTAGGCCGGATACTAAATTGGTGAAACCGTGTGCACGCGTGCTTAATTCCTTTTTATTCAATGGTTCAAAGTCTTCTCTACATACCGTATTTTATGAGCATGGTTAGACATGGATGTAAACTACAACTTGACTGGTTGGCGGAGGCATACAACCGCATTGGGGTAAATCTAGTTAGTAACCGGGTTAAGATCTTACATTTCAGCAAAAATTACTCGGTACACTCCTATTTCAGCCAGATAACCAGGGACTTTCATCAGTCAACTAAATTGTTGACTTATGATTTGAATGCTTATTTATTGAGGAAAAAGCTTGTTTCTTAATTATAGATATGCCTTCTCTTATCTAATGGATGTAAAATGTTTTCGCCAACAGCTGTAAGAGTGTGTAAGAAGGCTGTTTACCACATGTGTTCAGGATGACAGTTTTGTGTTGCCTCTGCTGTGGAGGGGGACTCCGGTCAAGATGTTGTGTCCAGCCTCTCAGATCCAGCCTGTGGCCGCGGGCCCGTCCTCCCTCTGCTGCTCCCCGCACAGCTTGACTGTCAGAGTGCAGGGACCCCATGCTGCAGAGGATCTGAGGGTAAACGGTAAATATGAAATAAGAATATTCGTTTTATTCATTTTAGGTTGTAATGGGTATTTTACACTACCTTTTTTTTTTTTTTTTAATTTTGGTTTTGACTTTTCAAGACTTTTGTGAAAGTAAGTTGCAGTAATAATAAACAGGCATTTGACATAGACATCACTACAGATGGCATAGGTCAGGGCACTCATACATGGGTGGAGGATGGGGGGGTGGGGGAGGTGTACAGACTGGTTGGGAAAAGAATAGAAAAAAAATAAGAACCTTGTCTCTGTGCAGGACCATCATTCATTTAGAAAGTTGATGGCCTGTGGAACAGAAGAGAACTTGGACCTGTGTATTTTTTTCTGTGAACAGTGGAGCTGAGTATCATCGTTCATCGTTTGTTTTTTTTGCATGCCATACTTGGAAATGGAATGTGTGACAATTTAGGTTTTTTATTTTTTTTTGTTAGGTATAATTAGTTTAATAGTTTTGGCCAGGTAGAATGTCTGTAGCTACATAAAAACACATGGTTGGAGAATTTTTAATCTTCCTCCTTCAGTGTCCGATGTGAAGCAATTACAGCATAGTGCCTTCTCTTGGAATGTCAAGTCCTTTTAATTTCTGTAGTTTAAATGTAGTGTGTAGATAAAAAAAAAAAAAATTAAATTGACGTAGATTTTTTGAGTTAAAAAAAAAAAAGTTAACTGGCAATATCCTTTTTTTGAGTAAGTTTGTTTACTTCTATACATTTCTCACTGCTAATTTGGGGTTATAAGTTAACATTGTCAACCGTGACTAGCACTCAGTTCGCTCTGATTTTCTACCTCTGTGATTTTATATAGCCTACTTAAAAAAAAAAAAAAATTACTATATATTATTCCATTTCCCTACAGTGAGAGGAGAATGGACCCCTGTGGCGGTGTTGGCGGAGCGGTGTGACTACACTTTGGACAGACAGGATGCAGAGATTGTTATCACTGCTCCATTCATTACATGTGGCATAACCATAAAGGTGATTTTCAGAAAGTCACAATTGAAGGAAAAAATATATTTTTCAGCACATGAAAGAGCACAGTGTGTTTTATAACGTCCCCGTAGCACTTTTATCTTAAAATCTGTTTGAGTATTGAATCAATACTAATGACTCACTCAGCAATTACTTCTCAGCTGCCAATAGCATGCGTCTGCTGTTGCTAGGTATTTTAACATCTGGTTTGTATTTATGTAAATGTCTGATGGACGAAGTACATCTGAGGGAATCCAACTAGCTTTAAGAAATGATCATCAGCTACTAATACAAATATTATTAAAATGCCATAAATTAAATCTATCAAGTAATAAACACACTTAATACTTTATAATGAATATAAGTATGCAGCATGTCTAAATACTGAGTTCAGACATTTACTTTCAGTCCTAAACACATCATATGTGTGGTTATTTTCTATTCAGCATCACACAGAAAATCTCATCTTTTTTTCAGGATGGAAAATACACACTTTCTCTTCAGATAGGAGAGAAGACATTCACCCTGGCCTGTCCCGTGTCCCCCCATGAAGAACTCCCACTGACCCCTCAGCCTCTGGTCGACAGCCCCACTCCTCTAACCAGAGGGCCAACAGAGCAGGTGCCAGACCCTGTGGAGGCTTTTCCCTGGGCTCCTCCTTTCTACCTGGCCCCGCTTTACTATCCCCACCCTACATATCACCACAAGTATCCTCGCTCTGATCGACGTCATCCAAATAACCCTCCTACTCCCTCATCTCCGACTCCTCCGCCTACATCCGTTCCACAGCCTCTCCCTCTTGTTGACCACTACCCTCACCAGATTCCTGTGAGGGAGTCGTATAAACATTTCGGTGTCCCAGGCTTTCTTTTGTTAACAGGTGATCCGGAGGATTCCAGTCGGGCGTATCAAGATCTGCAGCAAAAGCAAGACACTTCCATCGTAGCTGTCTCTGAGAGTGCTGCACGCTCTCCCGCCTCAGATACAGGCTTTGCAATTGAAGTTGAACCTCCTTTCCAGCCCCCCAGCCATGCCTTCAATCCATACTATCACTACTACCATCACCCTAAAATCCCTCTTCCTGGCCCACCTCAAAACCGTGATCCTGAGGTGCCCAGAGAACGCTCTTTAAATAATCCTCATAACCCTGAATATCCAGCGTTGCCGCCCGACGTGATGCAGTCTGAGGCTCTCCGCAGAGTTGACTCTCACCAGTTCCTTCAGCCCTGGACCGAGGCTGCCGCTCATCCCAACCCCCTTCCAGCAAGTCCTCCCAAAACCTCTGCACCTTACACACCTCATCCTCCACAGCCCTATCCATACCCCTACTTCTACCACTTTCCGCATTTTATTCTGGGCGAGGCCAAACGATTGGCTCCTTCCACAGCCGACGTGTCTGCAAAAACGCGTTTGTCTGATCAAAACACAAAGCCGAGCAGGTTTGGTTATCCGCTTCCTGCCTCCTCACACTTTCCCGACAAGCACTACTTAAATCCTTACATACACCAGCCGGATAATAGTATTAACTTTCTTAAAAATGGCCCAGAAGGGCTCAAACACCAACTTTTATCTGAAAATTATATTAATACCGGTGATGTAAAAGCAGAGCTGGATGACAAAAAAAGGCACTCTGCCTCTGTGCGTCCGGCCGTCCAGCCCCTCCCCCCTCCCGCGCACCCTCCTCAACCAGACGCTGTTGCAGTTCCTGCTTCTGATCCACCCATAATCCCCACTCCATCCCCCAACCATAATCTTCCCCCTCACTCCTACTACTACCACCACCACCACCCTTATAATCACTACTATCAGATGTTTTATGGACCTGTCAATCACCCGTCGCCAACTTTATCCAAAGAAGCTTTGGACCCACTGCACCAAGCCTCTTCCTCCCTGCCACAGCGTCCGTCCTATTATAAACTTCAAACCGCTACTCCACCCACAAAGTCGATGCCTGATCCCCTCCACCCTGGTCCCCTCCACCCTTACTACTATTATTACCACCACTACCACCAGCCTCAAGTGTCTGTACACAGCCAGGAGCTGCATCCTGCATGCAGGGTGAACTCTGAAGGAGATGCATCAAAAGCAGAATCTCCGCTTCCTTCAGACCCTTATAGGGACTGGGCGGATTGGCTGGGCCGTGCCGCTGATGCAGGATATCCCAGCATCCCTCAGCCAGTGCACAGCCCCTATCCAAGCCTTGATTCCTATTATATCACTCAGCGACGTCTGTTTGATGTTTTCGGGCGTCCTGGTGGAGAGGAAGCAGAAGCAAGGCTGGATCGTGAAATGAAAGGTGATTTAGAAACTCCAGCAGCTATCAAATCTTGTGGTGCAGATGTATAAAGTTTATGTATTTTGAGACGTAGCTTTCAGTGTTTGTGTCTTGACTTAAGATCACCACGAGGGGGCAGAACGTTATCCACAGCCTGTAACTAGACACCTGTCTGGAAAACCAATTCTGAATTAATGAATCTGTCCTCTCTTATGCTGCTGAATGGAAGCATTCAAGTGAAACCGGCTTTCCTGTCTTTGTTTACTCTCTGCGCTCAGATCACCTCAGGGCCAACCCGTCCACTCCCTCTGCCTCGCCCTGTGCCCTTGGCCCTGTGTCAGATGTTGACTGCAGCGCCTCTTTGGGCTGCTGCTCATACTCTGTGAAGGGTGAGTCTCTCTCAAAACGGATCCCGTCGGCACACGTTTTGACAAATTAGTTGACAATAAATAAAATCAGAAAATGGAAGGATTGAGAGTGAGTGATTGTGTGGGCTTTCAGACTGGAAGCTAGTGCCAAAAAATACTTATTTTGATTCAAATCCAGCCTTAAAATTAAGTATAGACACACACATAATTTAGTTCACTGTGGTCAAGATCAAAGCAGCTCAGGAATGACGTGTGCGTGTGTGTGTGCGCAGACTGTACAATGGGACAGCATTTCATCTTTCCGGTGCCTGACTCCGTGTTGGAGCCCACAGTGGCCCTGCCCGCTCATCCCTCTGAGCACAAAAGAGTGTCCTGCAGGCTGCAGAAGTTGACCTCTGACCCCGACCTCTACGCTGTCCCCCTGGATGGCTGTGGCGTGAACACTCATGTAAGGAACACGTGTACGTCTACAACATAATGTGGAGCCACTGGGCCGATGCTTGGTGACTGTGGCCAGATGGAGCGATGCTTTGACTGAGCTCACTTCTGATCCCTTGCAGATAACGGGAGAAACATGCATCCCATTGTTGTTGGCTCTGTGAAATGGTGTAAATCATTTTTCCAATATTCTTGTAAGGTGTTTGGTCAGACAGTGGTTCATCTGTTGGAAGTCCATGGTATCTATTC
The DNA here is from genome assembly GCF_008692095.1 of Etheostoma spectabile. NCBI lineage: Eukaryota > Metazoa > Chordata > Actinopteri > Perciformes > Percidae > Etheostoma > Etheostoma spectabile. The sequence continues at coordinate 1,632,391 of NC_045747.1, read as the reverse complement.
TCACCGAGACCCCAGTTCTGTCCATGGCAACTCTCCTGTCAGGTAAGGCATTACGGTTTTTATAAAATGAATAAACTTTTCTTTTATAAACTCAGTAAGATTAACTTTATCTTAAAAAGGCATCTTTAGCCACCATCTATTTTTGGGCATGTGGTTGTTTTTTCTCTTAAGCTATGAAGTCCAACGTTTGAATTGCAAATGTTCTAGTGGCCGGCATCTGGTTAGCCCTCAGCTGTAGGAGTTAGATTTAGTTTGAAACCATGTTTAGTGTCTTGTACAGGCTGGCTTATTTTTCAGTTGGGTGTAAATTATTTCTACTGGTTTTTTAGGTATTGATTTTTTTTCATCCAGAACACACTAGGAAAAAAATCCACAGCTTAGCATCTAAAGACTACTGTAGAGTACTGAAACTAAGCTTAATGCCATCGGTCAAAAGCAAAAAATAACATTTGTGAATATTTAGATATAGACACACAGGAATTTTTGAGCTTTTAAATGGCTTTTGGCTGGGAGGTGGAGTTGATTCTCTGACCTGTATTCCAACACTGGCGTATTTTATTTTCATTTCTTATCGTTAGGGCCATGAAAACACACAACACAAAAGGAATACCTATAATGTTTGGTACCTCTCCTTTAACATGTATGTATGTATGTATGTATGTATGTAATGTGCAGCTGCCATCACAAAACCTCACTGGACATACGCAGACACATCTCCACCTCAAACAATGTAAAAAAAAAAAATAATAAAAGATGGATAAATGTACACCAAATAAAACCTCAAATTAAACACGATTTGACACACAGCACTATGAAATAATGCCTGAGTCAAAGGAGCTCAGCGTGGTTTGGGATGGTGACACGCTCCGTTTAAGATTTGTTTTCATCACAGACTATCTTCAGTCCGTCTGCTGCCTGTGTTGCTCCGCAGGTTGATGGTGGAGTGTAGTTCCTCCCCGGGTTGCCCAGGTGAAGTCAGGCTCCATGTGATGGATCACCCCCCACCCCCCGTTCAGTCTACACCAGCCACTGTGCAGCTGAGAATTGCCACAGGTGAGTGGCTTCTATGTATTCTTTAGTTTTTAGTTATCCCATTTAGTTATTTTCACATGCATGACACAGTTGTTGGATAGGGATAGACCGATTATCGGCCCTGACTGATTTTGTCAGGCCTTATTTTGGCAGATGCAGATTATCTAGTTCAGCAATTTTTCTTTGCCCGATAATGAATTAAAAAGTGTTTCTACTTTGGCTGGGCTACAGCTCTGTCTGTCCCTCTGCTCCGGTTTCACTCGCCACTGAGTCAGACTTAATGTCCCTCCCCCCACAAGGATGTCTTACTAATGATATCTGTTGGTGTATTATGTTGAAAGTTTCTAATTTATGAAATAATTGCGTAAAGCATTTAAACAAAGTTTTTTGTGTTAGTTTGTACCATTCCAAAATCTTCATTTTTACTTAAAGATTTCCATTTTCATTGTAAATGCACATCGGTGATTGGTTTCATTAATTACTTATAAACGGTATCCATGCCGGCCTTGAAAAACCTGTATCAGTAAAGTTGAAAAATACTCTTATTGTATTAATAATGTATTCTTCCTACATAGATAGGTAAATATTTAAATGGTTAGAAAAGAAGGAAATAAAATACATGCACATACACACACCCACTTGGCCCATATAATGGTTCTTCATCAATGTATACTCAGTTACATATATAAAGTATGTTAGGAAATAAAGGAAGACAATAAAATAAACACTTTTTTAAATAGCCCAGTGTGCCTTTGGACATGTTTCATCTGCTGTTTAAAATCAGCCAGTTGATGCCTGAGCAGCAGCCCC
>NC_045747.1:1616973-1630539 GCF_008692095.1 Etheostoma spectabile | reverse complement strand
GCGGTTCTTTAATGTTCCTTTCTTTCCCGTGTAGATGAGTCCTTCACCAGGTTCCACCCTGAGGCCCACCTGCCCCTCAGCCTGATGCGAGGCCGAGCAGTTTATGTGGAGGTGAGCCTGCTGGCCCCCCAGGAGCCCGGCCTGGTGCTGCTGGTTCACTCCTGCCTGGCTTACGCTCCAGCCCCTCACAACAGCTGGCTGCTGGTTTACGATGGGTATGTCATACAGACATGGATTGTTTGTCCTGTGTCCAGTGTGGGAAGCTTCTGTCGTTAGCGTTGGACAAAAACTAAATTGGACAATAGAAGTTATAGGGCTGCACAATTAAATAAAGTTTAATCACGATTTTGGCTTTCCACGATTAAATTTGCGTGATCGAGTGATATCTTAAATGCGTCATTCTGTTCAAAGAACGCTCAGTGTTTTTTTTTTTTTTTTGTAAAGCCCATCTACCGCTCCGTAAACCACTGTCTGATAATATGCCGGTTAGAGTAGTTCCCTGCACCGCGCAGCTTAGTTTCTAGATGTAGACTGTCACAGGGGACAGAGTAACGGGAGGGGGAACAGATAGCAGTCAATCACAAGGTTTACCAGTAAACGCAACATTTTGTCCCGTCTGGGTTTTTCAGACAACAGCAGTGACCGGTGTTAGTTAACGTCCGTTAGCTCACAGGGCTCCAGGTGCTAGTTAGCGAGCGTGTGCGTGTGTGCCTTCAACATAAGAAGACTGTAGCATAATAAGGATGTGAAAGCAGTTATCAATAGCCCATGTGACAATAACATTTTGTTTTGGTTTAAAATCAACAAATAATCGTAATGATTAATTGTGATCTCAATATTGATCAAAATAATCATCATTTTGGCCATAATCGTGCAGCCCTAATAAGTTAAGTTGTATATTTACATAAAACATAAACTTGGCGGTTAAAAAGACACTAGAGTGTTAAATTCAAGCATATTCCTAACCTTGAAAACATGAAATTTGATGCATTTTTCAAACATTCAAGACATCCCTGAACGTGATACTGGCCTGATCTGACAGACGCTGGCTGTAAACCAGGTTCTGTTGGCCCCATTGCCCTGACATTTCATGTTCATGTTCCTGAGATGGTTCATATGGAATTTGGAAACCCCCTTTTCATTCATTGTCTTCTTGAAGTCAGCATTTCCCCTATAAACTAAGTCTTTCCGCGTTACAAAAGATTTCAAAAACTGATCAATCCAAACTGTAAATCCCAAAGAGCAAATGCTGCTTTTAGCCTGTTATTTCTTCTGTAGAGATTTTCAGTTGTAACCTTCACCACTGCCGGGGCGATTCACAGCTACTTCCTTCCCCCACTCTGACACCCCGCCACATCCGGAGGATCGTAATCTCTTATTGTACACCAAGCTTTTGACTTCTCTCTCTCTCTCTCTCTCTCTCTCTCTCTCTCTCTCTCTCTCTCTCTCTCTCTCTCTCTCTCTCTCTCTCTCTCTCTCTCTGTCTCTGTCTCTCTCTCTCTCTCTCTCTGTCTTTCACTCCCCCCACACCGGTCAAACGAGCAAACATTCAAGACTTTGGGCGAGCCCTGAACGTGATAAAGGCCTGATCTGACAGACGCTGGCTGTAAACCAGGTTCTGTTGGCCACATTGCCCTGACATTCGATAGTCATGTTCCTGAGATGATTCACATGGAATTTGGAAACCCCCTTTTTATTCATTGTCTTCTTGAAGTTGGCATTTCCCCTGTAAACTTAGTCTTTCCTTTTTACAAAATATTTCAAAAACCGATCAATCCAAACTGTAAATCCTGATATTTCTTCTGTAGAAAATTTCAGTTGTAACTTTTACCACTGTGTTGTTCAGCTGTCCCGGCCGGGGTGATTCACAGCTACTTCCTTCCCCACACTCTGACCCCCACCGCACCCGGAGGATCGTAGTCTATGGGGTCCCGCCTCTGCCCTCTGAAGGGCCCTCCTACATGGCTGAAGGAGGATGCGCTCACCTGAAGGACCCAGAGGTACCTTCCACTCAAAAATGCTCGCACAATTTAAGTGCGAGTTGAGTGACTTATCATGTGGTGCTTTCAAGTTCAGGCTGCCTTTAAAACTCAAAAGACCATCTGTACTGGTGGCTGCATGATCGCTAGCTAGCCTTTATTAGTAGACTCACGGTCCATAAAAAAAAATACAGCTACACAAGACAGACACCGATTAAACAAGACAGCTATACCAGTAATCCCAGAAGGGTGACTGGTATCGCAAAGCACTGAACCTTGGGTCAATCAGATATGAAATGACTTATTACTGTAATTGCATAGTAAAACCATCTCATTGTTTTTCCTGGTTTCTTTCTCCCTTCCCCTATCAGATCTATTTCTTGTGCCTGACAGAAGTGTGCTTGGCTGCAGATGGTGACTGCACTGTCGGCTGCATCTACAGTAAGTTCAACATAGTGGAAACGTACAGGAGAAACTGAGGAGTGGGCGTGTATATCAGGACGTTAACAACAAGGTTCTTGAACATCAATTAGAAAAATATATCATAATATGAAGACTTGTGGGTTCCAGACATGAAAGGTTTAACGCAACAGAAAACTCTTGTCCCTACAAATAGCCACAACCAACAATCCTCCGAAGCTGCACGAATGGATTCCTTTGAATGCACTAAATGTTTTCTGGCTACATAATTGTCCTTTCCTCATTACCCAATTAAGTCATTATAGTTCCCTTTGCATAATCCCAAAGATATTTACAGTCAGAATGCCTCTGCTTAAAGCAGACGACACAATATGCCACATGAGGCTTCAGAAGAATCAAATGGGTAAAAAACACACACTGGGTAAAAATGGGATTTATCAGCTTTAGCCGCTCTGCATGTCTTTAGGAATCATACATCACAATAACTTCTCCCTTTTTTTTGTCCTCATAGGTCCTAACAGTGACGTGTGAAATAAAATGAACACTTTCACACAACTGCCCTCTTGTTTTGTTTTGTGGAAATAACAAAAGTCTTTGTGCGAAAAGAAGGGGAAATCCCAATAGGATATTTATTTAAAAACTTGTGAACTTAAAAACAACACAGTGCAATGCAGTAGTACTACAGAGTGCAGAGAATAAAAACAAGCAATACACAAACAGGACACTAATTGTACTTCTCTTTGGTCACACAAGATTTTGGCAGGAACACTATAACACTATGTCCGTTACAGCGTTTCCCCTCTGCATCAAACCGTTGACAGGAAGGCAGCGCTTAGTTCACAGCTCCAAACATGCCACTTGACATGTTTCTACAGTCGGTTTAACCGCCGCAAACACACACTGAGGAAAGGCCCCAGAATAATAAGGCCTTTTGACTTTGTTTTCTGACCAGTTCTGTGGTTTTCTGGACAATCATAAAAAAATTAGGAATTAAATGGAATGCAATTAGTGCAGAGACACAGCAAAGGATAACTTGCTCATTTACCAATGTACCATTACATCTCCTACGGCATCAAATAAATTGGCATGAATGTGAAGTAAGCGGTAAGTGTTCAGTCATTTGTCCCTGACATGCTTAATGGCTGCTGTGATGATTCAGATGATTGACCTTACACGTGCCGAGCTTAAATAGATTTAAAAAGACTTAAATGATCCCTTTTTCAGATATACATAGAATATTAGTTTAAACAGTGATATATCTGCCAGTGGCTCAGTGAGTTTTTAACTCTTTCACATGAAGACGAAAACACAAGCTTCTGCAGACGTGTCATTACGATACAAAACGGCTAAAACGTAACAGACATGGAAGTTTGTTATTAATCAGACGTGTCACGCTCATCCTCCGATTACTTCTCGCATGCCCACAATGATGTAGAGGCCTGTCGGGTGAAACCAGTGGCTGTCTAGCTGTGACCGATGAATAGCCGTTTTATAAGCAACATCCATTTCAGCAAGAGTTACTGCATGATTATTAAAGCAAAAGCGCAATAAAATATTGGTTGTCTACAGATCTGCTCACATTTGGTCAAATTATTAGCACAGTGATGTTTTTAGGGTAAAAAAACATTTACTTGAACACAATTCTGGTTGAGTGGTAACACTAGTGTTCTCAATAGTTGACATTCAGAGAAAATCTGTAAACATTTGTCTGCTGGTTGAGCCTGAAATCCAGCGTTGGTCCTCATGGAGTGAGATGGGTAAGGGTTGTAAACCGAATCCTCTGGTTAGTACACAGTTGTATAGTACGCAGTGATCTCCTGCTGGGTTCTCTTGGTCTGTTTCAGGAGGATAATGGTGCAGACCAAGGCAATGATCTGTCATGCAGACACAGAGGGAGGAGGGGAAGTAAAGAGCAGGGATGGGACAAAGCAGTGCGGGTGACCCTTCATGAATCTCATCTCCTCGAGGATTACACCAGCCACAGTTCTAGTTACCAGCCCATGCCACCCGTTATCATGCAGCTACACACTGAGAAGCTTGTGCAGAATAAAATAAATTTATTTAAACTTATGAAGAATAAGTAGACACTTAAGGTAAAATCCAACCCTGGATATGTTTTCTTTAACAGTCTATATATCTGCATCTCTAGAAATAACCTCGAACCTAAGAAGCAGCTATAATATATATTTTTTTTTAAACAGATGGGACAGCAAAATACAATCAATTTCTGATCTTGTCGAATTTTTAAGTGCTCATTTTCAGGTTAACAATTGTATTTAAAATAGGTTTATGTGGTTTAATTTTCAGAAAACACTGCAGATTGCTGGAGGGAGTTCTCTCCCTCTCAGCAGCTGTGGCTCAATGGTAGAAGGGTCGCCCTCCAATCAGAAGGTTGGTGGTTCAATCAAAGTGTTCTTGGGCAAGACACTGAACCCCGAGTTGCACCCAATGATGCGCCGTGTGTCTGTTTCTGATGAGCAGATGGCACCTTTTTACAGCAGTCTCGGCCAGTATATGAATGTGTGAATGGTTCCTGTACTATGTAAAAGCAGTTGATTAAGGGTGGATTTTTCCTATAAGCGAGCTGATGACAGTGCAGTGACCATGCAGAGAAGAGAGAATGGATATAAACATAAATGTGCATTTTCTATGCCAGAGTGTTGTGGAATAAAATCAAGACTGCATGAAATTAAGAGTGAAAACCAGCAAGAGCACACTAAGACTGAGCCACAGGGATGTTGGCCATAGAGAGAGGGGTGAAGAAGACTGGGTCCTGGTCAGGGTAGGAGGAGGAGACAAATTCACACTGAGACGGGTGAGGGTTAGCCATGACCGAAGTGGAGTGAGTCAGGATTATGTACTGAGGAGATGAGAGAGACTGACGGATCTTTCTACTGAGCGTTGTGCTGCAAATCAGAGCTATGATCTTTGAAAAACCAATGATGGGGGGAGAATGGGGGGGGGGAGTGAAGAAAGAGTGTTTTAAAACAGAAGGTGAGGCGTAATGATAGAGAGAGATGGAGGGGAGCAGAGGGATTAAAATGGACATTTACTTTATGAACAACATTAAGCAAGAAACTGACTGGAGCTGGGATTTTTTTTTAATTTTTTTTACAAATAGAGTCCCTTTTCCCTGTCCCCACATCAGTCAGTTTGGACTTATTTGATGCCAATTAAAATCTGGATAGTTTTACATGATGTACTGTTGGATGCAGTGTAGAGCATGTTTTAAGGCTCATTAGTTTGGGTTTTTTGGCATGACGGGTTTTAAAGGACTTTACAATGAACAGCAAGAGTTGTATTGAAGACGGCTCAGACTATGGTTTGACTTTGGCCCAATCACATTTCTTATTTTTACTCCTACCCCTTGTTTTCAAATGCCCCTTGCTTTTTGATTGGCCCCTTGGTACAGATTACAAGGAGTAGTGGGTAAAATCTTCCTCTATGGAATAGGAGAACCCCAATTCGTCACCTCGTCTCTGAAAACAGTGCAAAAGATTTCTCAACCGGCGTTATTTGGAGAAACTAAGCAGATATCGGAATGTACAGTACATGGTGACTCGCCTGAAAAATATAATAAACTTAAAGTGACATTGACAAGTGGCGTTTCAGTTATTTTCCATGCCCCACATACAGGATGTTTACATGCACAAGTGGTTTACATGACTATAGGAAGTGAAAATTCTAATAAATATATATATATATATATATATATACACATGTAGCTGTGCAAAACAGGAATGTTTTTTTTTTAAGTTTACCACCGGTGGCAGACTTGTTGGACCGTGCCACCCAGCGTCCCTCTTTCATTCCTTCAAACACCTTCTCTAAAAGGTCGGCTTAGCGATGTGTGAAAAACCTGTTGATATCCAAGTCTTTGATAATATTTAAAAGTAGCTGTGTTTTTCCTGAGCGGGTCTGCAGCCTTGCAAACTGTTGCCATAGTAACGCAAAGAGCTGACCATAAGCCATAAAATGAAATACATCCATGTCATAGCCATTTTAAGTGTGTGTGTTCTATTTAACTGTTATGTAATATTACCAATATAACTTTATTTATTTATTTATTTATTTTTTAATGATAAACCCCAAATCAATGAGCCATTGGTGTATGCAACTTCATTATTTTGTTGGTCAATAACCTTGTAAACAAATTTTTCGTCCAGCCTATTTGAGCTGAAATCTTAACCGCATGTAAGTATAGAAATGTGCAGCATGCACTTCATTTGCTTACCAAAAGAACTCCCGTTCCGACAAAGATGCCCATCACCAGTGGCGCATTGCTGTTAAAGGCACCCAGGATCTCAGCAGGACAGTTCTGTGGGAAGAACAAGACAGGACCAGCTGTTATACGGGAGCTAACCCAGAGGCTAAGCGCTTGGTTTCTTGGCACCAACTTACAGGCTGCTTGATCTGCTCCCAGAACCCATCTGCTTTGGGACAGGTGTGTTTGACCAACTCTAACACCACGACCCCGGTCACTCCACAGCAATGAAGCTACACAGGACGGAGATGAAGGGAGATGAGGAACATTCAAATCATCCGATGTTCATGTTTCAGATTTTTTGGTATATTTTACACAATTTATTCATATGATCTCATAATTGTCTTTTTATTTTTATTTACAAATCACTTCAGGCTTCCATGTCAGGAAGCAAAAGCACCAAGTTCAAAAAAACATTAAGAGAAGTTAATACTAGAACTGCTTTTTATCAAGCTGGAAGGAAGGAAATAAAGGTTGTGATTACCATTTTGTGGATGAATGTGAGAGTGGCACCGATGACTGGGTCTCCGCTATTCAAATACAGAGCATACAGGCTACTGTAGAACTCCACAATGCGCGGTCCAACCTTTAATAAACACAATGTAATGATCGTACATATAGGGTATTTACTGATTTGTGCGTGCGTGCCTTCTCTTCCATTCGCCTCTTACCTCTTCCTTACTGGAATAAGCAACCACTCCAATAGCAATTTCGGCTATTGCCAGAATGGTCAGAAGGACGGAGAACTGAAAGAAGAAAATTATAGCGTGAATTAACTTCTTAATGCTACAGGTTAATGAACACGCATGTGCATCAAAAAAAGGAAATGCAAATATATGCTTGTTTTGGTTAGAAAAATTTACATTCGTAAAAATATGAAATATTTTAATGAGCAATATTTTCCACTCTGTTATAAAACCTCTACAAAACAGTTGGTGGCTATCTTAAAAAATGTTGAGTTAATCCATTCATTTCTGGCCACTGAGCCATATAACTCAAAACTCTTAAGTACGATAATAAGGATTTAGAACAGGCCGATACACTTTATAAAATGTGTACGGAAAAGCAGAAGTTTCCTTAATGAATCCTAGAGAGGATTTCATTGGTGTCGAGGCGGGCCTTCCAATAGCACGCAGGCTCTCTCAGCCTCTGTTGGATGTAAATCATGCTCCATTACAGGGTTCATTCAATTACTAGTCAAAATCTCAGATGTGGATGTGTGAATCCATTTTATTACATAGGATATCCTAGAGACAAATACAGAGTCAACCTAACACGGCTCTTCCCCAAATTTGTCTGACTCTTTGCTCCTAGACCCCCTGGTCTTATTCACAAAGGGTGGGGTCTCTTGGCCACAGTGGTGTGTGTGTGTGTGTGCCTATTCGTTATCTTTCAATTGGAATGTGACTTAAAGTTTATGACCCTCAGTTCAGGACTGGCAAAGCAAAAGATCAGTGGGCCATAAAGAGGGACTGGAACCAGAGACAGGATGTGTCTCTCTAACATCATCAATTCAACTTCTGACACATTTGTAGAGCTGGATTATAACAAAATGTAGCAGAACATCTTATATTATAAAACAGAAGTATTGCAAAACATCTTAATGTAACAAACAACAAACTATATACTTATGACAACAAACTTAATACATGACCAACATGTCTTCATTTATGCTGAAATAATGCTTTTACCTTTTAGCTTAAATGTATAATGCAAATCACACACAATGTTTAAGCACATTTAACATTTTAAATTCCAACACTTCCCGCCGTTATGCTACAGTATGAAACCTAGGGTGCATGATATATCGACTCAAACATTATCGCGATATCCCGTTGCGCAATATTATATCGAAAGTGTCTCTATGAGTATGTAATATTGTTTATTTTGTGGAGCGCTTCACCCCGTCCGTTGGCTGTGTGGCTTAGTTGTGTTTGATTTAGAGCTCGATTGAAACGCTATAATGATCATTTCATTGGCCAGTTACCGCGTCACTTAAACATGTTAGTGCACGTCAGCGCACGGGTCCACTACATGACAAACTCTATGGAGCGTACCACGTGACCTGTGTGCATATTCCAACAGAGTGACCGTGTAAGTGAAGAAATAGAGACATAACTGAACGAATTAGAGAAGAGAAAGGAAAGTTGTCCTGTTATCTTTATTGATTTTATACTGCACAACCAGTAGAACTTGTCCTGTTCTGTAGACACGGTCCGTATTTATTTATTGATGTCTTAGGGAGTGACATGTATGTACAGTTTAGTTTAAGTATCATTTTAAGTTGGAAAAGCAAACAAGTGATCTCAGCACAACAATCTACAGGCAACACACACCTTCTAACAGAAATGTGTGTTCAGCTGGTTTTATCTACTAGATAACTTAAAAAAAAAATTAAATATAGTCTTCTGTCTCTTAAAGAAAGCAGTTCCTCAGACCCTCTTCTTAAAAGTGCCCTACCTCAGTTATTAAAGGTTTACTTACATTGTAAAAAAGTTGTAATCTTTTAGAAACAGACCCATAAAACTTGATGTAGGACTTGTAATGAGCTTGTGATTCCCATTTGATAAAGTAGTCTAACAGCTCTTTGGTTTCCCTGTCTCTTCATTTTAAAGTGCTCATATTATGCTTTTATGCTTTTTTCCTTTCCTTTATTGCGTTATATATATATCTTTTTTTGTGCACGTTAAAGGTTTACAAAGTGAAAAATCTCAATGTCCCCCCCCCAAACACCTCCAACAGAAAACACTGTTCACAAACTACTCCAAACCGCTCTGTTGTAGTCCAGCCTTTACTTCTGTAATGACCATGCCGTGATGCTCGCCTAGCTACTAGCATGGCACTCCCTCATACTCTGCTTCTGACTGGCTAGTAGTGTTTACCTAGCTACTGCACATGGGCAATACCAACAAAGATGGAATTGAAGTGTGATGCCTCACTCTGTAGCTAAAACAGAGAGCTCAACATACAGAGCCCTGTTTTAACGATCTAAGCGCACAGTTGTGTTGAGGGCATGTCCACGTCCACTTTTGCTAGTTCCATCCATCCAGAAAACTGACTGGTAGAATGAGAGCTTTGTCTTCTGGCTCAGCTCTTTTTGCTGCGCCGAGTCCCCCAACCAATCTCCTGCTTCCTCCGGGCAGGGTGGCTTCACCTCTTCCTGTGACTCATAGGGGTTTATAAACCATTCTTTGTCTGGCCCCTCACCTGAAACCACTTTGCCATGGGAGACCCTACCAGGAGCACCAAGCTCCAGAACACACAGCCCTCAGGTTCTCAAGGACACACAAACCTCTCCACCACAATAAGATGATGGCTCCTAGTTTGATAGCGGAAAAAAGATTACAATACGGCAAGAAATCACCTGAACACACCTCTAGCGGTGGGCGCAAAGATGTCTTAAAATAGCAAAGACACTTGCATCAGGCTTTGCACCGCGCTGCGCCGTGTTTTCTGAAAATTAAACCATGTAAACCTATTGTGGTATAACCTCTAAATGCAACTCTAAACCTGAAAATGAGCATAATATGAGCACTTTAAAAGAAAGGGATATACATATTGGTTCATGTGGTTTGTTGTGCTCCGTCTGCTTTCAGCCAGGTTTCGTGTTTCAGTCTTCTGAGCCGCCCGCAAACATCACAGAGCTGCTTAACTCACCCATGTCATCTCCACTGACCAGTGCCTATTAATCACTGCTACATACCTTAGCCTCACATGTGTACTAATAACTCTTTGACTGTCTGACATTTATCCGTTGGTGAGGAGGCAGGGTGAGCATAGTAGTCAGGTCATTTTTTTAAGTGATATGGCCAAAATCTTCTATCCCAACATAGGTCATTTCATATCACGTTAACCATACAGCATGTTTTCTGGTAATTTAACAAAGATTCTAAATGAAATAACCACATAGTAAAGCCTATGTTCATTAAGTGTGTGAATTAAATACTACAAATTAAAAGCAATTAAGTATTTTCTTTTATTAAGCACTTTAGTGTGAAATGAACATAACCTGCAAGAATCAGGAAGTAAGTCAACCAAGTTGCGTAAACATTACCATAACAATATTCAGTATTATGGTTTCTATATTGTCATATTGCACAGCCCTACTATTCAGACTTTGCATGCAGTCAGGTCAACAAAACTTAAATAAATGCGTGGGCCTTGTTGCCTTACGCAGAACTGAGAGAGCACCGGCGCACTCAATCACCTGATTACGTAGAAGTTATCCTGAGGTAGTTTGTCACTTTTACTGTTTGACATCACAGGCAAAACTAAATATTAGCCATTTCAGTAAATCAAAGATTTTAGCTTAAAGGTTTTTCAGATAATCACAACGTTAGATTTGCACTTCCCCCGTGAAGTGACAGTACTGTACGTCCATTGAGAAAGTCAGGCTGTTGCAATCACACAACAGGAAGCTACAAGGAATTATGAAGGTCTCACCACTTGCAGAGCACATCTTTTCTCATTGCAGGCCCCGTAGTCTCCAAACACCACCACGATCAGCATCACTGAGCCCAGAGCAATCAGTACCGTCACGGCTGATAGATAAAAATAAAAAGAGAGAGACACATACGGTATGTGATGACATATATATTAGAGTTGAATATATCTTAATGCATTGTTTCGGGGAGAAATGACACAACTGTGAGTAACTTATGTACCCACCTATAACAAATGCACTTGAGTTTAAGTCCTCTATCTGAAAGATGCCTCTGGTGCTTTCGCTGAACCTCAGCCACAAGCCGAGACCGAGAAAGGCGAAGCCCAACAACTGCCGAACCACACAAGTCAAGATAAAACCATTTCTCATAACATGGTTTCACATATTAAAATCTGTACATGGTTTTGGTCAGATGTCCTATTTTTGGCAGAACAGCTGAACGTGAGTTTTTATTCACACTGTGTAATAACAGGCATGTCGGTGCACCAAAATATCCTTTAAGAGAACAAAGTCACAGAACGAAACCAATTGTGGGACAGCTAGGTAAACACCTGGCAAACAACCCAAATACACGGAAACGCAATGCAGCAGTTGACAAGACAACTGGAGCAGGTTACAACAGAGTGATAAGTGTCACCTCTCTTTTGGTTTCCTTTCACCCGGTTGGTTGTTAAGATAGTATAGTAGTAGTTTATTAAGTATGTCAGAAAGTAGGTATTACATCTTTAAGCATTAAAACGTGTTGTTCATTCCAATAAATGAAAGTGGCTGTGGCCTTAGTTGGTATTCAGCAGAAACGAAACCTAATAAGAGCCAACTGACAAACTCCATTTTTCCTTTTCTTTTCTTTTTTCATGGGAACTTACAAAAAAGCCAGCAAATATTCGCACACGATTTGGCAGACTTACCGCAAAGATGAGGTTGAAAATGAAGAGGGTATACTTGCAGAAGAGGCCACATCCATCGAGTGCCATGATGAAAAGTAGGGTGTTTTGCTGCGTGGAACGTTACTTGTGAGGTCTGTGTAGGTGTGGACACGGTAAAAAAAAAAACAATTACCTCATCATTTTTGACGATATATTGTAATAAAAAAAATAAAAAAAATTGTGTATATACACATACTACAAACACATGTAGCCTACTAAAACTTCTTTGGGTTGTAATGTATGTGTAAATGGCGTATTGAACAATTGGTAATGCGTTTAAACAGCTTAACAGAGCTCTTCTTTTTAAATAGACCTACATCACTGAGTAATATGGCAGCCATGCCACACACGATATTAACCACAAATGCAAATACCTGGATTTGTTGACGCTTTTCGCGGTCTCTCTACCCAGGCAGGTTACGTGAAGAAAACATCTACAGGATACACGTTTTTTTCATGTTGCTGCGTGTTCTTTATACAGCCCCAGTTTGCGTCATGTCCCACCACTTTGACCTCGCGCGGTCGTTCATTGGCTGCGAGGCGTGACTGACATGAGGTACGACCTATGAGCAGGCGGCGGCGTGCAGCGGGTGCGGGTGCGGAAGAACATGAAAAGGAAGAGTGAAACTTTAGGAAACGAGAGTTACGGAATGCTCAAGGCTGAGTAACATTGTTTTTTTGTAAGGATTTGATGTGACACAATCACATCCATATCAAATGAATTCAAAGACAAGTGTAGGGACAAATTAACATTGTAGCCCATTCAAATTCTTTATAGTGCAGAAATAGGCTACATGTCAACAGAGTAATGGACAATTTTGACTCTGGTGTGAAACTTAAAGCCCAGATGAGAACATAAAAAGGAAACAAATGGCAGGAAATGTGTGCCATCTTTCCCTCCCCCTCTATCTACCTTGCACCAGGGACGGGTCTAGGGAGGGGTGGGGGGGGACATATGAACCCCCCTGTCACTTTGCTATCTGTTCTGCAAGTCACTGCCATATGCTGCCATCTGGTAAATGGATGTGAACGACACATTGTATGGCAACTGTGTGCTTTGTTTTTTAGGCCAGTTTAAACATATTAAACTCACTGTAGAGCACTTGTTGCTGTAAGAAATAAATTGTGGATTGCACTTTATTTCTGTTCTGTTTCCTGTTATCTAAAAACTGTACAGCAAGGTTTTCTTTGTTGAAGTTTGAGGCAAGTTTATCGTGACGTTTATTGGACGTTATTTAAAAAACCTTCCCGGCCCTTGTCACATGACCAATATATACAACATACCATAATATACAACATATCCACATTTTTGCCTTAAGTTCCTATAGAAAATGTGTATTGTATTTGGATAAAGAATTTATTGAAAAAAGGTTAAATTACTAATGAATGTGATGTGTTTTATTTATTTAGCAAAATTGACTTATGTTCTATCCTATCCAAAAAAAACTAAATTTCTAAGCAGATTTTTTAAGCTGACTGATTACCACCCCGCTTTGAAAATTGTGGCCTTGCTCACACACACACACACACACA
>NC_045747.1:1616371-1616963 GCF_008692095.1 Etheostoma spectabile | reverse complement strand
CACACACACACACACACACGTAACACATTTCAACAGGATACACTGCACCCTTGTAGTGGCACTACAGACACTGTTTGTGTTATCAGCACTAGTACTTTCATGCAAATTTAGGACTCCAGGCTCTGATGATTTACATATTCTCCTTGTCAACTCATTCAATAATAACAATAATGCATGTCACATAATTCTGTTAAATAAGGGTAAACTTCTGTAATCTGAAAATGAAAGTGCCAACCCACCCACTTACACTTCCTCTGTATTTATTCATTCCTCTACCTCCACCTCTAGTTAGACACAGCACAGTATGAAAAGGCACTATTAAATGTGCAAATAGCTTGAAAAAAGCAATGAGAATAAACACGATTCATTAAAAAAACACCAAAATGTGAGAAAACAAAGACTGGTAGAAAGCTCACATTTTACTCTACAGATAGAAGCTGCACATCTTTTGTGGGAGTGCATAGTTAAAGATGTAAGGTGTTTTTTTCAGCAATGTTTGTGTGCAGTGAACATGTCGGGTCATGCTCCCGTGTGCTCGGAAAGTTTGGGTGGTTTCCGGTAAACTCAGTTAACACACACACAAGTTGTCTAA
>NC_045747.1:1615758-1616361 GCF_008692095.1 Etheostoma spectabile | reverse complement strand
CCCCCCCCCCCCCAGTGAAGACCTCAGCCAACCCTGCACACATCTACATGACCACGAAATATGGGAGGTGAAATTACAAAGTAGTGTGTGTGCCTTCTTCTAAGCCGTCAACTTTATTATTGTCATTATCCATTCAGCTGCTGATTATTTCCTTGATTAATCAAAAAGTAATGGCAAATAGTGGGAAATGCCCACCACCATTTCCTGTAGCCTCGCAGCTTTAATTTCATTGTTTCATCCATCTAAAACCCAAAGATGATATGTTTACTATCAGAGTTAAAAAGCCGGAATCAGATGTTTGACTTTTCTACTTGAAAATGACTGAAATCCTTTGTCAAATAGTTCCACCTCTGAAAAACTTGTTGTTATACTGGTGTGCACAAATTAATTGTAAGCTACACAAAAAAAAAATAATATGACTGCTGTATGACTGCTGGCTGTCTTTATGTGAGTTCTATGTCACCTGCCTAGGGACTACAGAGGAAAATTTGTTATTTTTACTAATTCTGGCATATTTACATGGTGTGTATATGTGTACTATATACTGTATAGATGTATATACACATAGAGAAAGAGAGATAGATAGATAGATAGATAGATAGA
>NC_045747.1:1614600-1615748 GCF_008692095.1 Etheostoma spectabile | reverse complement strand
TAGATAGATAGATAGATAGATAGACTACAGGAACTGTAGGAGAAACACAGTGCCGCTATGAAATACAGATGTTCCTACAGATACCACGGTGTATTTTTTACCACCAATATCTGTCCCTGACCTGTGAGGTGTGTGGCATGTGTGGAAGAGAGTAATGGCTTCTGCGAGCTCGCACTGCATCCTCCGTCGGTGTGGCTTTGTGGCGTGATGTGTGGAGTGACCCCACCTGTCGTCCATCACTGCAGGTTCAGTGGGTGGCGGTGGGACAGGTACCAGGAGACAGAGGTTGACAGAGTGAGTGACTCAGTGGGAGAGAAAAAAAAAAGCACACACACACACACACACACACACACACACAGTACACTACACCCTGAGCTTCTCATATGCACACACAAACACACACATTTACACATCGACGGTTGGCCTGAAGTGACAGCAGTCATCTTTTTCGGAGGCAGGCAGGTGAAGTGAGAATTCAATGCAGATTGTTTTTCACAGTGGTGTGTGTGCGTGTGCGTGTGTGTGTGTGTGTGTGTGACAGCAAATGCAGCATTTCTCTCTATAATGTATTCCCCTATCTCTCTCAGTTAGTGCACCTTTGCAACTATAACCTTTCTACTCAACAGCAGCCGTATGTGATTAGTGTTGCTTTTTTTCTGAATTGTGTGACAACGATTTCACAAGAGAGTAGAGATTTTTCTTCCTTCAAGATGGAAATGTCCTTCCCTTCAGGCGCTCTGTCTGGTAAGACCCACCAGGGGGCGCAAAAACATTAAAAAAACAAAACAAAAAAACATGACTGTACTGTATTTCATTCCTTCAAAACAATCCAACTCAGCGACTGCAGGACTTTTAATATTATGACTTGTATTATGTTTTCGTCCTTGGAACCTCTGGTTATTAGGTGGGTTTATTTTAGTTAATTTAGCCATGCTCCAGCATAGATAAGACTAAATGTAATTGAATGTAGGCCTATAATAATATTTTTATGTACATCACACTGCCTTGAAGAATTTGGATTTAAACTCATGCAAATAGGCTACATTAAATAATTTCCAAATTTTACAATCTGTTGTGTGACTGTAAAGACATTATACTACGTATATATATATATATATGTATATGTATATATATATATATATATATAT
>NC_045747.1:1613113-1614590 GCF_008692095.1 Etheostoma spectabile | reverse complement strand
TATATATATATATATATATATATATATATATATATATATATATAACTCGTCTGCTTATCTTCTGTACTTCACATGCACGCATGTGAAAAAATACTGGTAAAATTTAGTTTTTATTTGATATACCTTTTGTCCGTTTTGTTTGTAGAAATTTTCTGATATAGGCCTACTTTAATTATTCTGCCATAATTAGACTCAAATCTTTGAGCAGTGTTATTATGAACAGCAAAATAGTAACATCTTGATTCTAATTCGGCTAAACATCGAGCTACGTAAGGATAAAGGAGGAGGGGGAGCTCTGACGGCGGTGGTGGGAAGTAGGGAAAAGAAGGAGAAGACGGAGGAAACGCAGACCTCAGACCAGCCCACTTCGCCTCACTGTCCTTTCTTTCTGCTCCCGGTGTCCGTAGACAAATCTGACCGGGGATCAGCGCACTCGGGTTCCCTCCACAGTCAGTCGCACCAACTGGGACTCCAGAGGAAATCGTGTTCGTCGTCAGCCAAGTCCGCACGCTCGAGACACATCCATAGCAGCCCACGGCGAGGGGAACGGACGGTGTGACGAGAAGGGACTAAAAACCAACCGCTGGCAGAAACAACAGAGGGCTTTAACGCAAAACAACACATTTAGCGGCGAGAGGAGAGAAGACTGCCTGCTCCGAGGAGAAGTAGCAACCTACGCGGAGCTAATTTTTCCAACATTTTCTATTATTGGCTGCGAGAGTGTGCTCTCCCCGAGCCACATTTATAAAGAGAGCTAGCGGAATGTAATGCTAGCAAGCTAGCTAATTTTAGCTAGCTAATTAGCTTGTCAGGCATCCAAGACTCGGACGGGATCTTTATTAAAATAGGTCACGGTTTGGCGTCGTTGGACTTTTTTTTGGGGGGGGGAAACAGCTGTACGTAATTAGCTTTGTCCAGAATCCTGGCATGGTCATAATGTTCTGTCTCGAATAGCTAACGCCAAGTTAGACAATAAACAGGACCAGCTGCCCACATTGATGTAAACCAGTTTGGCATTATCCGTCTACGCTTTTTTTGTTGTTGGGAAAAGCCAAATCTTTTGTGAATATCAAGGTGTGGACGAATCAAACGAAAAGGTACAAAACAAGACTTTTGACTGTTGACTGCCGTCCAATGTTAATGTCGACCGACGTTGCATCTATAATGATACCCGTTAGTCGGGGAATAATGGAAAGAGACATTGATACGACAGCCGGACCCCTTGCAAACGCGGCCGGGGGTCCAGCAGCTGTCCGGGGGATGAAGCGAGGAGACCCGGAGCCCGACGCTCAAACAGCAGCTGCCCTGACGGACTTTGCCGTGGCGGAGTGCAAAAGACCCAGGATAGACGGAACCGGGAGTGTTGTTGGTGATATTGGACAGGTAAGAATGCAATGCAAACACGTACAGTAGGCTACATCTGTATTGTGTAGTTTCCATCTCAGCTTCATGTGTAACAAAGTATCATCTGCCGTCC
>NC_045747.1:1609755-1613103 GCF_008692095.1 Etheostoma spectabile | reverse complement strand
TTTTTTTTTCTTCTTCAGTGAAAGCTTTTGTTCCCAAGCATCAGCAGGGAATGATAATGTTTTGACAGGCCCCCAGTTTTTTTTCTCCTAATCTAAAATATAATCATGCATCATTGCAGCGAATGGAAAATGCTTCAATTGAAGCCAAATGTGAGATTAATGAAATAACACCAAAGTGTGACCATAGTAAAATGCGGTTCGCTGCTCGGGA
Source organism: Etheostoma spectabile (assembly GCF_008692095.1). NCBI lineage: Eukaryota > Metazoa > Chordata > Actinopteri > Perciformes > Percidae > Etheostoma > Etheostoma spectabile. The sequence continues at coordinate 1,612,892 of NC_045747.1, read as the reverse complement.
AGAGGGAGCATGTTCAAGCCAGACAAAGGTAATATGATACAGGCTCCATTGCTATGACAGGCACCACAGCAAAGATCAGACCCCATTTATCAGGCCTGTCTTACGGAAAGTAAGCCAGTGCTTGCTCCCACTGTATTTTATTATTGACATGGATGAAATCACTCAGAACTGTGATGATGTTTTACAGCGAGTCATGGCATCAAATCCTGATACACACAGCATGTGCCATTTATCGCTCCATGCCCCCCTGATTGTTGCTAGGTGTTAAAAGAGAGAGGCAGACGGGGATTGGGGGAGGGGTCACCACAGTGAAAGACAAAGAACAGAGCCTTTTGGTGTCGGCTGAAGGAACAAGAGGGGGGCCCTCCTTAACATGGGTCTTCCCTGCTTTCATGACTCGACTGCTGAGACAGCATCAGCAACCATTCCTGCCTCTGCTGGACTAATCTGTGTATATTACAGTAAACCAGAGGACTGCTGCCAAGGCACGGGGTGCACTGACTGAGTCTATTACTGTTTTATTCCTGTCACTCTCTTTCTCTCTCTCATGAACACATGCACTAAATATCAGTCTCACACCCACACGCATACTGTCTGCTTTGAAGTGTCCATAATCCAACAGCAGAGAGGAGCATTTTTAGCTGACGTCTGTTGTTTTAGTCCTGAGGAAGCGGCACTAACAGCAGTCGAAGGGCAGGCGGACATGGCTTGAGGTCATCTGCAGGTAATTGAATCCAGGGGAACTGGTAAAATACTTTAAATGGTCTGTGCGGGCGACCTGCAGCAATGACAAATAGGTCCCGCGCAATGCCGTGATGCTTGGAGAGCTTCACAGAGGACGGATGGTGATGATGGGGAAAGGTTATAGCCCGCCGGGCAAAGATGATGTGACAATGAGCTGCGTGGCATGGGGAGGATTCTCGCTGCAAATCAGTTGTATTGATCGCTGGGCACTGGGGGGGTCAGGCTGTAAAATAGGAAGGAGAGGAGCAGAGATGGGAAGGGAGGGATGAGTTGATGGATGAATGTAAAGTGATCATTGGATCCACATAGGAAGAGTGAGGGGGCAACAAAGTGGAGGACAATGAGCGATAAAAAAGTGAATGGACACAATGTTTGGGTGTATTACAGGAGAAAAAGGAGACTTAGGATGTGTGCTGCAACGATTGGTCGATTGGCAGAAATGTAATTGCCAACTATTTTGAAATTGACTAATCGATTAGCTGTTAGTTGCAAAAATGGGTTTTGGACTGCCAAATACAACAATACATTTAATGAAATCACCTTGGACCTTGAGAAACAGGGATGGACATTTTCTACTATTTTATTTCCCTCCACATTTTTTTTAACCAAACGATTAATCAAAAAGAATTCGTCAGATTGTACAATAATGAAAAGAATTGTTGGTTACAGCCGTAGATGTGGCCTTGGTGGATAGATTGGTGTTGGGGAGAAATAAATAGGATGGAAGCAAGGAAAGAGCAGACGGAAAGGAAACCGGAACCATTAGTCTGCATCCATCAGGGAGCATGATAAAGGATGAGAGGAAAGTGATGGATGGCAGGAGTGACACCATGAGTTGGGGGGGTAGAGATAAGCAGGAGGATTGGCTATGAATGATGAATGGTTGAAAAACACTTTATGCAATGGGTAAATAAAAAAAGGAAAATGACATTGAAGGCTAATGCAGTCATGGTAGTTCTATGGCAGTGTCTCACTCAGGCTGCGTGTGTGCTTGGGTTGGGGGTGTGTGTGTGTGTGTGGTGGGGGGAGGGTGGGGGGTAAGAAGAGGAGTTCAGTGGATGCTCCTTGACTAAATGCACCTAACAATTACTTGGTATTTCATATTGAAAGGAGGTAGTGGATTGCTGACCTTCCAGGTTGACTGTAAATCGGACTGTAAAATGAATGGGTCCGGCTCTTCTCCCTTTTGTTGCTCCTGCTCTCTCCTCTCCCCCGCTCTGCCTCATACAAACTGCAACCCCCCCCTCCCTCTCGCTGTCCTCTGATTTCTCCCCCAACTTATTTCCAGATTGCTAATTGACTCCTGTTCACACAGGCTTTCGGTGTGCCAGTGAGGCAAAAGCACACACACACACACACACACACACACACACACACACACACACACACACACACACACACACACACACACACACACACACACACACCACACACACACACACACACACACCACACACACACCCCACACACCTCTCTCTCTGCTGTCCCACCACCCCCTGCCATCTTTGATCCGTTCTTGGTCCATTGCCCATCAGTCGTCTATATGCCCCCCCCACCAGCCACCACCACCCAATCCACCTCTGTCTCATCACTTCTTGTCCCCCCGTCTCCTCTTGTCTCGTGCTTCCTCTATCTCTTCTCATCCCACTCTCTGTAGTATTGTATTGATGGCAGTGCTGTGGTCCACTCGGATGCAGTGGAAGTACAGTTTATACTCCCTCTCGGCCCGTCTCTCTCTCTCTCTCTCTCTCTCTCTCTCTCTGTTTCGGAGAGCCGATTTGTCCTATCGTTGGCAGTAAAGAGGCTTTGTGTCGCGCTAACTAGATCAAAGCTCATTTAGGAGAGGGCATTAACCAGACTGATCGCTTTAACGGGCCAGAGCAAAGGCGGGGGGGGGGGGGGCAGACAAGGGTGGGTTGATATAAACAGACAGATTGTATCCTACAGGCTAAAGAAAAGTCTTTGTTTGGTACAGAACCAAGCAAAATCACACTGTAATCATTTTGGTTGCATAATGCTCACCACGAGCAGTTTTCACTGAGTGTTGCCTGTCTCTAGACTTTTTTGAGGAGCCCAATGAGAAATATGTTGGTCTCTAATGAAAAATGACCATTTGACCTGGAAAACAGGCGGGGCTGTACTGAATAGTTTCTAGTACTTCAGTCATATTGTTGACATTCAAATGCAGCACAGTGAAATATTATTATACTATTTGTAGTAGGGCTGCACAGTATATAGTATTTTTTTTTAATCGTTGTATCGCAATATCAACAATATCATAGCCAAAAAACTTTCTTGATTTGGTGTTGGTTGAAAGAAATTATCAGCAAAAACTGCACTTTAAAATGTGACAGTCATTCTATTTTCAGTGGTGCCTTTTTTTTTTTTTTTAT
>NC_045747.1:1604578-1609745 GCF_008692095.1 Etheostoma spectabile | reverse complement strand
TGTACATTTTTAAAATATTTTTTGCTATTAAGTGTACATAATGTCGATGTCTCCTTTTGCTTTAAAGTTCTCTTTTGTCACTTATTATTATGAAATCACTTTTTTTGAACTTTTATTGACTCGTCTGACAAACTGTACATGTTTTAGGCTTAAACATTACAACATTACAAACTAATGAAAAGAATCAGTGCGTGGTGACCCTAATCGTTGACTGTTAAATAGCAAGGTGAAAGGCTATTGCTGCCTTTCATATTTGCCGCTAAGCCCAGCGGTTGTATAGCTACCGTAGTAACCTGCTTGTACCCAGAGGGCCTATGTGTGTAACTGTATCAGTGTCCTTCAGAAGTCAGCCGCCTGAATTATTCACAGAATAGAAGAAAAATCCCGCAGAAGGGGAAAGAAGTAGACAGGCATGTAAGGCAGACAGGTACTGATAGGTGTTAATATTTGTCACAGGGGGTCGCACACAGTCCAACCTACCCTAGCGTCAGGCTCTCTACTGCTGTTTAATGAGTGCTGTTAAACTTTGAGCTCTAGCACCGGGGAAAAGTCACCCTTGACTTTTGAACCAGCAACGATAAGCTAAAAGTTCCCCACACAAAGTTGCTCAACTTATATTTTTTTTCTCTGTCTCCCTCGCTCTCGCTCTCTCTCTCTCTCTCTCTCTTTCTCCTGTGTGAGTGTGTGTGTTCAGTTCAATTGACCATGCTTTATTGTGCAACGACCATACTGTCGAAGCATAAAGAAATAATCAGATTGAAGAAAAAAGGAGGAAAGGAACCATACAAAGAAAGAAGAAAATATAACAGAGCTCTCTCTCTCTGTGTATCTATCTATCTATCTATCTTGTTCTTTCTGTACTCTTGTAAGACACACTGGTTTCAACTCCTTAACACGACACTCGTATGTTAACTCACCCTTTATGGTCATCATGTCACTACTCCCCCACCCTCCCCAAGGCTGCCCCCAAACTGTCACATGTGCTCCCATCTCCTCCCACACACACACACACACACACACACACACACACACACACACACACACACACACACCACATCACACACACACACACACACACACACACACAGAGTTAAATGTCAATTCCGTGTTTCCCTTACATGGGGTCATCTGTGTTGCACTGCCACAGTGTTGTCACGGCTGACACGCTGTCATGGATATGGACAATTCAGTAGTGAAAAATACAGGGTGCGTGTAATGTAGCGCTGTGTAATTAATCAAATTTCGGCTTCTAACGATCACAAGAACAATGTGATTGAGAAAAAAGTATAATTTTGTAAACAACCCCGTTATTTTGTCTTGTGTTTTGAATGACCCGTGCACTTTTGCCCCTCACATCGAGGGTTAAACTCGCTCAGCCAATAGTCAGCGAGCTCCTGTTTGTGGTATCTGGCGGCATTTAAAAGAAACGGAGAAACCTGACATGGAGTGATATCGTCTGCAAGACTTGCTCCATGATGTGTGTCTGAACCAATAAGTAATTGTGTAAAAATAATCCTGATTTCAATCTTGACCAATATAAGTGACTGATTCACATGTGAAAATATGTTGACTCGATACACGCTAAAAGTATTGCTTTGGAGAATGGCGTCTGGTGGGTTTAGCGCAAAACAAGCTTTTGTGAAGATACAAGCTGCCCAATTGCCCCATTACCTTACACTGTGGCTTGTTTCGCCGCAGGTGGAAGGAAAATCCCACGTACAGTACTTCATTAAGAGGTGCGTAGTTGATGCTGAGTACTGATGGGACATATCATCAAATAAGTATACCTGTGGGGATCTGTTAGAGCGTCAAACCGAAACCTCCCATAGATGTGTTTTCTAGTTAAATTATTAGGCGAAGTACCATGACACCCGTGGTGCGCTACAGGCTGTGCCACTACAAACCGAAATAATGAGATCTGACAATACAATGAAGCAGCTTATTGGTGCAAGGCCAGGGCCAAAAAGAAAAGACTTTTGAAATAAAATAACCATTTTTACTTCAAGATTCATTCCTGGCATGGAAGTCTTTCAGATATTCTTACTCCACAAAGGACGCGTGATTAAAAGTACCTGTCGTAGTATCTGAAACAGGCAAACGAGCCGAGTGGAAGCTGTACTGCAGTGAGTGAACTCTGCAATTCACAAATGCGATTGTAAGGTTTTTTAAATTTTTTCAGAAGCATTATGAAAACAATGCAGAGGGGACTGTCTGCTGTCGTACATGGATCTAGAGAGTGCTAAACATAGTCCCGCACATCAGCACCTGCATAATTCCTAATTCCAGGTTGTCTGTTGTTATTCAAAGGCCAAACAGGAGACAGGGAGGAGACAGCCATTAATGAATCGCCCCACAGCCACATGTGTTACTGTCAGATTGGGGGAAAACTAACTTGCACCTTGTTCATATCAGAGGTGTCTCTACTCTTTTAGGAAGTACATACACTTTAACTCGTTTTTTTTAACCTTGTTATTTGGCTTTGATACCTTTTTTTTTTTTTTTGGATCCTTAAGAGTTCTAATCCCAAATTTCCCCCCCCCCAGTCTGTTGTGAAAAAAGAAAGATGATTTGACCTGATTCTGACTCCTGGTCTCCTTCACACCTCTGTCTTGTCGTGATTGTGGGTAATGATGTGCTGTTGGGAGCAGGTGGGATTTCTTGTACTACATGATATGATTGGGACCATGATAAAGCCAAACCTTGGCGCAAACCAACGCATCGGCGTTCGTAGGGTCCTCTGGATGTCTGCAGCAGCCCCCTTAATTACTCTGCTCCCCTCCTCCCTCTGCCCCCCCCCCCGCCCCCCCCCCCACCATCTGTGATCCTCATGTCATTTTGCTTCGTTCACCACCACTGCTGCTCCTTTTTCTTGTCTGCCCTACCGCTTGCTCCAGCAACTCTTTTCCTTCTCCTAAAATAGCAAGTTGGAGAGAGTGAAAATAAACAAGAGAGACGCCCTTCAGTTTGGCCCTCCGTGGAGTCAAAGTGGGGGACAGAGTGAGAGAGAGAGAGAGAGAGGTTTTCTGTGCTTTGCTGATCCCTGCCAGTGCAGTCTGAATCCCTCACAGTCAGCCAGCCGGCGCCTTCAAAGGCTCCTCCTCGCTCAAAAATTATACGGAATTGACTTAATGGAAATGTACAAAAGTGCAGTACGAAAGCCCAGCTTTCCACCCAGTCAGCTAGTGCAGCATGCCATGTTCGTTTTCATTATGAAAAAAGAAAGAAAAAAAGAATGGCAGGCATAGATGAGGGTGCCCTTTTTAACTTTTCAGCACCAGGAGACATGTAGTATACTAAAAGCGTTGCGTGCGTGGTGTGTGTGTGTGTGCGCGTGTGTGTGCGCGTGTGTGTGCGCGTGTGTGTGCGCGTGTGTGTGTGTGTTGTGTGTGTGTTTGGGGTTGTGTGGTGTTGTGTGTGTGTGTGTGTGTGTGTGTGTGTGTGTGTGTGTGTGGTGTGTGTGTGTGTGTGTGTGTGTGTGTGTGTGTGTGTGTGTGTGTGTGTGTGTGTGTGTGTGTAAAACCAAGAAGTCTCTGAATACTCAAGTATCAAGTTCAGAGCCCCAATCCCCTTCCCCGTAGGAAAATATAAATCACATGGCATTCCTCACTTATGACTCATTGTCTCCATTTTGCAAATGTTTTAATGCTTTATAATTCTCTCCCTTTTCTTGGCTTTGGTCGTCTTATTCCCCACATTCCTCCACCTCCTGTGTGTGTCTGTCTCTGCCCTTATTTTCATTATGTTCCTTCTTTTCTTCTTTCTTTCTCCTCCGTCCAATCCCCATCTATCCACCCTGCTCCCTCCCTCTGTCTTCCCTCGCAGACGGATTGATTCCAGATGTTGCTAAACTCTACCCTACTCTCTCCCTCCTCCTGCCCTTCTACGTAAACTCCTCCTCCTCCTTTCTTTCTTCTTCCCACTCTGTCCACTGTAGAACCAACAGTGACTCTATAATTTGACGATGGGTGTAATTTTGGTTTAGATTTCACTGACATTCCAGTTTTTCCTCCCAGTTCATGGAGCTAGTGCTGCGGCGTCACCCTCACTTAGACGGAGAATGGGATTTTGTGACTGATTCTCAACATTTGAATCACAACCCCTGAGTGATATATAGGACAAACAGCTCCACGTTTTGGTGCACTGACGGTGCAGTCCTATTTGAAATGCAGTACAGTACTCCCAACATGCATTTTTTTAAAAATTTAGAATAGGAAGAGCTTTCTCATTGCCGTTGACATTGCCCAAGGCTTTGTAGACTTGAGATTTAACTCTGAACCGCTTCCTTATACCGCCTTTCCATCTGTGCCGTGGTGAGCGCCAGCCGCTTCTTACAGTATTTTGCGGAATATAAGCCCGTCCATTCCCCTGTAATTGCGGAGCACCAAGGAGAGTGTTCCCCCTGGGGACGAGGCACGAGGGGGAAATTGGTTCCAGATGAAACAGGAAGTGGAGAGCGGAGACAAAGAAAGGGCTGTTTTAGACAGAGGAAAGGGAGGACGGCCCACCAAGCCTGGGTACAAATACACACAGAGTCAGAGAAAAGAAAAGTTAGTTTCTCATTCTTACCTATTCTTTACATTGGAGCGCTTTTGTTTTTAATCGCGTGCTCTCAATCCCCCTCGGCTTCCCTCTAGTCTAGACACTCCTTCACTCATCAACACATCATCACCACATCTGGTTTTTGTTTTAGCCCACACATCTCCAAGTCCTAGTCTCTCAAAGAGCACTGCATAAGCTAGTCCTTTGTCCGTGTGTTTAGGCAAACGGTGTGTCACTCTGATGTCGCCGCGGCCCTCCATCTTAGACCCTTGCCCCTGATTGGCCGTATGAATGCTATCAGGAAGTGATTCCCGCAGGAGGCAGCTCGAGGTCAGGGCCAGGAGGTTACCTCTGTTGACACTCTTCAGAAGCCAAATCTGCCCTACCCATTGCCACGGCCTTACACGGCCCACACTTGAGCTGTTTGCTGAATGGATGAATACATTCAGGCCGGGGGGGGGGTGCGCAGCACATGGATTCAAAACATTTTGTCCGCTCTTCGGTCTGCAGATTAAATGTAATGAAAACATCAGCGGTTCTATTGGAACACCACCCCATCCCCCAACACACACACACACACGTGTACATACACACACGCACATCTATCTTTCACCCCCTCAGACCTTCT
>NC_045747.1:1589865-1604557 GCF_008692095.1 Etheostoma spectabile | reverse complement strand
CCCCCCCCCCCCCTCGCCTTGTGAGACTCATGCCTCGCGGAGAGCAGAGGCATGAGTCTCACTGGGCGCTTGTGTTTTCTCTGCGAGGCACGCCAGCAGGCTAAACTTTGCCGTCGTCATCTCTCTTTCTCTGCTGTCAAAATATCATCGTTTTGGTTAACTTCTTTGCCCCCCCCCTATTGTTCCAGTCCTCCTCCTGCTCCCCCTCTTTGTCTTTCCTTCTGCCCCCCCCTTCTCACCCTCACTTAGCTGCGCAGCAAACAATGGCTGCCATCGCCAGGGCAAAAATGACGGGGCGAAAACAATAGTTGGAGAGAAAAGAGAGGGAGACAGAAATAATCCAATTAAAAGTAATTACGGAGCAATTAACCACAACACTGGCTTCTGGGGCAGGGTCGGCGAGGGTTGGGGGTGGGGGGCGCACCCCTCTGCTGGTGGATTTTGATTGGTTCGTATGGCTGGATGTGAAAGCTCTGCCGTTGTGGTTCACCAGTCATGGCATCCGCGCAGACTGCGGTTAACTTTTAACTTCATTCGTTCCTCTTGTCTTTTCCCTCCAGCCAAGTGTCTTCTGTCCTTTGAACTTCTGTTTTTTGTCATCGAGGGCATTGTAAAACACCCAGGACAGGTTTTTAAAATAGTTTGAATTGTGCATTTAGATTATAGAGACAGGTGACGTCTCGCTTTATGTATATATTTTTTTATTTCTCTAGGTTCTTTGAAAACAAGCTAGGTGGAGATTTCTGTGTAAGAGTGCATCGCACGTGAAATATTAACGTTTTGGTCTGTTATGTTTCATTCTTTCGTTTTTCAAATGCCAAGTCCCTTACACCACTCTCTTCCCTCCTGTTGTCTCTTTCAGAACAATGAGCCTTTAAACCCCGGTTTCCATGGATACCCTCCCCACAGTCAGGTAAGAGATTAGTGATGGCTTCCAAAACCTCCTGTAACAATAAATCAAAAAATAATGTGTCACACGATTCCTTGAGTCACTCGAGATATTTTCAGCCACCTAGCCAACTTTGAACAACCATAATTCAAATGCTCATTGAGGTTGTCTTTTTCTCTCTCAAGTGATGTAAAAGAAGATATCCAGTGTTGTGTCAGAAAATTGAGACAAGAATGAATCAGTAAAAGGATAGTTGCACACTCTATAGTTCTAGTAGTCTATTTCCTCTACAATGTGGACCAACAGTGGGACATTGGTGCATACAAAATCTTGTACATGCATTTAGAAACCAACTCTTAATTCTGTCGCGGTGTTGTCCCTGTAGTCCTGTAGCGTGCTCTGTTGCACTCGGACATCGTTATCGAGACAATTCAATAGTTTTCCTCTGCTACAGCCTATGGTAGCATATAAATGATGGCTGTTAGAAGAATTGATGAAAGGAGAACTGGTAGTGACTGAGCTTCTCTTTCAAAAGCTTGACCCGCCAGAACGAGAAATTTCGATACAACCGTTTAAAACTAAGCTCTACACTCTGTTCGCAGCACTTTTTGCACAAGATACTCTCATTTATTTATTTTTTTATCCTTCACTCTCAGTCGCTCTGTCTCTTTCTCATTCTAAGTGCCTCTGCATATTGCTCTCAGTAATGAGTGCCTTATGTGTGCAGCGTAGCGGCAGGGTAGCTGCCTATTTTCTTATCTACCTCCAAGCAGCAGAGCACATTGAGCGGCTCAAACCAGCTCCGTGCTCGCGTGTGGACGTGTGGGCATGCACACGCAAAACCCCATTTGAGAGCGTTTATGAGAAAGGCCACTGTACCTGAGGGCTTGTGTGTGTGCGTGCGTGCATGCATGTGTACGTGCATTTGTAGTTGGTGTTTGGGATGTGCAGCTCTCTGGCAGTGCCACAGGAGGGGAGTGTTGGTCTGTGTGCCTGTACACCCCAGCCTCACTTTCCCAAATCACATGGGACATGGGAGCTCCTCTCAAGCCTCATCCCCCCCCATCATGTATCCTTTTTTCTCCTCTCTCCCCACTCTCTCCAAATCTTGCTATCTCCTTTCTTGGGAATACAGCTCTCTAAGAGTGTGTGAGACAGAGAAAGAGACTTTAAAGAGGACAGCACTGTACGAGTTTGGCTTTCAGGCCCCCTCTTTAGTTGACTAATTGGTCGTTTTGGTCTAAGTTGACTAAGATTTCTTCAGTCAATTAAGCATTTCTTATGCTTTTTAAAGCTGATTGATTTATTTCCAAGAGCACAGCTTTGGTAAACACAGGATTTAAAGTTGTGGTTTTGTATGATTCTTTGTGGAGAAGGTCTGTTTTTAAAGATGGTAAATGTTTTTTATCGTGTCTTAATGGCTACTCAAAGCACACAGATCTCTGTCTATTCGATCAACTGATTGCCTAGTCGACAAAATCATATGAATGTTGGTCGAATAAGAATTTCTTTAGTCAAAGACAGCCCTAGTATTTTGTTCTGGTGTTGATCTGAAAGCAAAAACAATAGAGATTGTGTGAGATTACAGGCAAAAAAAAGCAATGAGAGGATGAGTCAGAAGTGAAGCAAAAGGGAAAACAGAAATGGAAGCAAGTTATTTAAGATGGCTTTGTTGCAGGGCACAGAACCATACAATAGTCCATTGCAATTTTGAATCAGTCTCGTGGTGCAGTCCTCCTGGCCTTGCCCGGGTTCATGTGTAAGACAAACACCTGGGCCGAGAACGCTTGTGATCCGCAGTACATCTGAACTCCCCGTCATCTGTTAAATTCAAAGCCACTGCACGCGGCTGCATTTATTTAATAAATGATTCAAAAGTTGTCCCTGCTAATATATTCTGCCCTTGAGCACACACATTAGGAGACTCCTGCACACTAGCTCCTGGTTATAATGCAAATGGCGCTAGCCTAGCCGGATGGGCTTGTTCATTGCTGCAGTACATTTGTCTTTGTAATGCTCCTGTCTAGTTTTATGTATGCATGTTTGAACTGCCTGGAGTACTGCTTGTGTCAATATGAGTGTGTTAAGTGGTGGCAGGCTCCTCGGTGTGTGTGTGTGTGTGTGTGTGTGTGTGTGTGTGTGTGTGTGTGTGTTGTGTGTGTGTGTGTGTGTGTGTGTGTGTGTGTGTGTGTGTGTGTGGCCATTGTCACCCATGGGCTCATTCATGTCAGTCTCCTGCTGTTTAGGTCACAGAAATGATTAGGGTTAACCACAAACAAGTCATGGAGGCTTCACACCTTAGCATTTTCTTTTAGCAAGACTGTATTAAAATGGAATTGCAGGTCCCAACCTTCTCCTGAAACTCCAATAGAGAAAAGTTCAGACTGAGGAGCTATTGATTGTCTGTTAAAAGCCCCTGTTTGAAGGAGTGGGCCTTTGTTTAAATTAGCTGATGAGTGTGTGGTGTTGGAGTCCATGTGTGTCTGTGTGCCAGCCAAAGTGCAGCAGCATGACAGTGATCACCGCACATCTTTGCGTACATAATGTGCGCGTGTGTTTGGTGTGTGTGATTGGCTGCGTGTGTTTATCACAGTGTTCGGTCTGTGTACCGCTAATCCTCAGATCATCCCCTATTCATCCTCTCATCCTCCTCACTTACAGCCTTAATCCTGTCATCCCTGGCTCTTTTTTTTCACCCTGCCCTTTATCCATTTATCCCTCTATCCCGTTATCTCTCGCTTGCATCCATTGCCCCTCTGTCCCTGCATCCCCCACTCCAGCTCCCTTCTTCTGCCCCCCCACCCCCTCTAATCACTTATTTTACCCTCCCTCCATCCCTCTGGACCCAGTTATAGCCAGCCTCAGCAGATGTCTGAAAGCTTGGCATCATGGCATTTTTCCCCGCAGAGTTCAGTCCCTCCCATATGAAAAATGCGGTGCAAGGAACTGCACTCTCATCTCTGCAAATTAAGCCTCCTAACGATACAGTGGTGAGAAGTGAGGGAACTGAGCCCGAGCCAGAAGGCAAAAGGCGCAATGCAGCGAAATACAGATTCATGTGCAGGTTGAGGTTTAGATACTGGAATTGGGGCTGGCGCTCCCCCGGTTGTGTGAGACTCCCATCTGTGCGGGATGAAGGCAGCTGCAGCAGAGAGTTGGTGATCTGGGAGCCTACCTACGCAGCTAGCTACCTAGCTGCGTGTCTGCCGGCTGGCCTACCTACCGCTGCTTTTTTGGAGCCGACAGGCTGCCACGCAATAAATAAATCATCAAAAAAAAAAAAAGGCTGCAATGCAGTGGGGGTCGCATTCGTGTTCTGCACTCTCAGGCAGCCAGTGCGTGGATAGAAGACAAGCATCTCCTTCCTTCCTTTTCTCTCTCAGGGGGTTTTAGGAGACAGCAACAACAGCTTTCTGACCATCCAGAAACAGGGTTAGATGGCTACATGGAAGGATGGATGCTTTGATGGATAGGAGGGACTGTGGCAGAGAGAGGGAGGGAAAGTTTTAAAAGAGGGGCGGGAACAAGAGGAAGCGGGGGACGTGTAACGCGAGCGTGTGAATGACAGACGCAGAGCAAAGAGAAGAGAAGCGACTCAGGCTGTCAGGAGGAGAGAGACAGAAAGGCCCGAGGGGGATCAGAGCAGCAGGGCCGCCGAGACGGTGAAAAGAGAGGCAGAGAGTGACAGGCAGACGCGGCTTGCCTGCTGGAGAAGTGGAAGAAGGGGACACCGGCAAAGGGAAGGAGGAAGAAGAGGGAGTGAACGAGGGAGAATTTAAATGTGTGAGACAGACGTGGACTGAAGCCACCGTCAGCTCATGGTCTTAGAGCACAGGCAGGCGAGAGGAGGAACAGGAGGAGGAATAGACTCACACAGGGAAGGGGAGAGAAGGAACGGGAAAGTGGAGAGCTGGTCAACAGTTGTTCCTCTAGATCAGACGATGATGGGGCTGTACTACCAAGCAATGCTACCGGTAAGTTCACTTCTTAAGCAGAGCTTCTTTCTCTAAACAACTTTGTACTGCCAGACCAGAACTAGATGAGCAAGAGCTAGTTAATGATTTGGGTTCATTAGCTTGGCTTGATTGAAGCCATAATTGGTGCTGTTTTTGGTATGGCCTGTTTTTGCTTTGCTTGGTCTTGGCCCAGGTGAGGCCTTTGTCAGATAGTTGGCAGAGCATCAGGGTAACAGCTTGTCCCTGCAGCTCTGCTCCTTTCACTTTTTAACCCTCTGCGCTCAAGTAACTTGAATAATGTTTTTGGAAAAACCACCAGGACGACTCTGTAGCTCTGCAACGTTTTGACTTTGTGACACTGGAGTGGAGACGATGTGCAGAGAGGCATCAGTCGAGTTGCATGCTGCTGAATGACGACAGTTGTATGACCATATTAAAATATTGACTCTACACAGCACCTCATGTTTATACAGTTGATGTGTGCTAGGCTGCTCTTAGCATATGGTGGGCGTGTCTGTGCTACTTTAGAGACAGCCTGAGGATGAAAGCTGTTTTCTGGCTCTGTCCTAGCATGTCCCGCTCTCTGTTATTGGGTTCCTTTGGGCCTGGAGGGCGGTGTTGGGATCTGGGGAAGTACATGCGGACACGAGGTAGCAACCGCTGCTCGGCCACCAATGTGTTGACACACAGTTGGTGTTGCATGGTCTCGCCATGCTGACTGCACGGAGTGTCCTGTCATATTTCATATGTATGTGCATGTGTCATGTCACGTCATGTGCAGCGAGGGTGCAGGCTGAGATTTTGTCAAGCGATTCACTGTCATCCAAGCTGTCCATGCATTTTAAACTTCATCTATCTCTGGATTGAGGGAGACAGGTGCCAATGCAGAGTTCTTTCTGCGCACACACACACACACACACACACACACACACACACACACACACACACAACAGACACACACACACAAACACCCCAGTTGTTGCCAAGTGTACTTTACTACCCCCCCTCTTTTACGGCAGACTGACACATGTAGCTGTGCCTTTATTATTGAATAAAGTATCATTGCATTTGGCCTGTTCACTTTAAAGTTATCAGCGTTGACATGTGACTTGCAGTTCCAACCACATCCCAGCTAAATCTTACAATCAAATAAATTGGGACATCCTCAATAATAGTAATCACTGCAGTGTTTATGCTTAAAATTTAAAGACTAGACCGGGTTGTAACTTTGTAGAATATTATTTGTCACAACAACCTACACCTCTACTTGCTTTTTGGTTTTCTCTTTTTACTCTCCCTCTTTCTCCCCTCCCCTGTCTTTCCTCCCCCCCCCCCCCACACACACACACACATCAACACACACTAACACAGGCTAGTGCAGCTGCAAGCACATGTGTATCACATTTTTCCTCTTCAAAGAGAATGATGGAGGCCGGCGGTAGTAACTAAAAGGGTGTTGGGGGCGTTAGTTCCATGTGAAAATGCACTGGAAAGGTGACATGCCACGAGTCACACTGTCCTTCGTCAGCGTTCAACTTTTATGGTGCTTTTTCGGTGACATGTCTAAATGTTGTTAGTTCACAGTGTGGATAAAATAGTGTGTGATTTTCAGGGCAACTTGCCTCCCCCTACCTTGGAATGTGGGGCTGGTTGTTATAGATTTAATTCGATTAGGCTACTTACATGTTGTTGTTTTTTTGTTCAAGAAGTGTATGCATATCATAATCATGGAGTTATTACAATATGCACAAAAAGGTTATTTCAGTCAAAATGAACGTTGTCAGCTAGCTACATTAGCTGTCTTGCGTCGCGACAGCCATAAACTGTGCACACGTGCTGCAGTTTACGGGGCTGTCGCAATTTCCATATGTGTAATAATAATGATTGGGATGTTCCAGGCAGGACGGGATGTTGGGACTGCGTGGACCCTCTCCCAGTGGGTGGACATGGCTCTATAATGAGCCAATTCTGAAAACTTGCCTGTTTGAGTGTCGGTTCGGCGTCATCACTGCAGCAGGATGGCATACATAACAAACGTTGAGCCCGTCTGTTTTTTTTAATTTTTTTTTACAGTTCAACAAAAACAAGTGTCTGTGTGTTACTGGCTGTCTGACAACATTTTTCCCCTCTGTATCCCCACGTCTGTCTCTCTGTCTGACGTCCAGAGGTGTTGCGTCATCCCTATAATATTTCCCCCACCTGCTCAGTGCTGAGCCCATGAGGAAGGGTGTCAAGCTAAGCCTCTGTTACACTGAGTAGGTTGCAAGGCAGGGGGTGGCATCTGAGTATTTAAGCTGCCTAGCTTTTTCTCCTCTCATATTATTGCCTAAAGACTGCTTGGTTAGCCAGCGTACAACAGCAAGCCTTCAAGGAATTTGCATGGGATCCACACCCAGGTCTGTGTGTGAGAGTGGAGCTGCACGCACGTGGAAGCAAAGTGGACAGAGTTGGGACAGCTGCACTCTCATAACCAATTGACAGGTACCTGTGTGTTTTGCCACACAACTATACTCAGTTTAACCAGCGGTATATTTAGCCTCATTCATTATAATTTATCACGTGGCATTGTGGGTGTTCCAGCAACTCTCACATTAGAAAGTGACTTCCCATCTCACAGAAACACAGTTTCACCTGTAAAAGCGGGTTAAGCACCCCATCAAAGCTCAGAGTCCTCTGTATTGGTAGGCTAATGCACTGTGTGACACTCCTCCACCTCAGGGTTAACCGTTCTCCCTCCGTCCAAACAGCCGTAATGATATTGTCCAACACTAATGCTGCTCTAACTGCGACTGCCCAAGGCTGAACGCAGTGGGTCGAGGTGTGAAAAACACTGCGCATGTTGCCTCACACCAAAGCACACGTGCACACATACACACTCCGAAAGGCACGTTACAATGTGATGCGATGCACAGACGTGGTGCAGTAGAGCCCTAAATGGATGCAGCATTTTTTTTTTTTTGGGATATCTACTCCTGCATGACAAGCAGCACTCTAACTCTGCACACGCTGTACCCGAGCATACACTGCAGCAGTAGGTCAGTGCTGCTGGGTGAACTTCCTCTGCAGAAGTCGTGACAGCAGTGTTCAAATTCCCCATCTTCTTGCTGCATCTACTCAGAATTAGCAATGCAGGATTTTATTTAACAATTCCTTTTGTGGAACTGACAAGCATATTTAAAACATAAAAATTCTGTCTTTGTTGTCTTTAGTACCGTATTGTTTTTTTTTTTGTGGTGTTTTTAGGGTGAAAAGCTCATCCTTATGTATCTAGAAATCAGTCTGGATGAAACGTCTGGGAAGTGTAAATGTCAGTCTGTGATGAGGTGTGAGCGATTTGGAAGCTAGTGAGTCCAGTAGTGCGACAGAGCCAGTCGTACCCCTGACACATGACCCATCATGCCTCTGGGTTTGGTCAACCTGAGAACTAGAGGGAGGTTAAGTGTGTTGGACTGATTTTCAGCAGGTTTTAGCTGAGTGTTGTCTGCATCCAGTCAGGAATATTTGCCTGCAGTATGGGTTCTCTAACAGCTGGTCATAAGTTCCTCTGCTCTGGTACTCCGCCTCACCAACATGTATTAGTAACTAGGGGTGCACGATTCAGAAAATGTCACGGCTTGATTTTGTTTTTAGGCTTAGGATTTGATTCAAAATCATTTTTTTTCAATAAAAAAAAGATTCTCAATTTACTTTTCCCTCTGCAGTTAAAAAACAAAGAGTACTAAAACCAAGGAAAGTGGCTTAAGTCGGGCAGTGCCAAACTGTGCAGTGGAAATGCGGCAAAAGTTTCCCAAAACATCTGGTATGGTTGAGTGTCTCTCCCCCCCCCCACACACACACACACACACCCGTCCGGTTGTTCTCCTCTTAGCATATTATTGTTATTCTGTTATTGCACAAGCAAGCCACGTTGCTAGTGAAAACGATGTCATTACTACACATGTTTTGGTCTTTTATTTGTCAGAAGAGAAGAAATACCAGTTGTGCATTGGAATTTTTATTTTTAGGTCCTTTTGCCCTGCCAAAAGCGAGTCCGAGTGTCAGAGAAAGGGCTGTCAGTGTGATTATGATAATGATGCAGATGGTGATGATGATCTGAACTGTCAAAAACAGCCGAGCTGTATGTCACAGATCTCAGCTCAGCCACGGAGCTGCAGGCGCTGACAGACAGTTTTTGCCTGTAGTTTAAATTGGAATAAACAAGCATTTAAGATCATTAGGACACTTCATCTTTTTGATTTAAGAGAGGGACACTTTAAGTGCATTGACTACAGCGTGTAGAGAGCTTCAACATAAAGTTCTCCGCTACATTATTTTTCTTGCCAAATAACGTTCCATATGTCTTCTGGTTCTGAGGAACCAAACTATTAATGGATCTCAAAGGAGCAGCCTCTCTGTAATCTGATTTGCCCAGAATCAGGAAGGAGAGACAGGATCTTCCGTGCAGAGGCAACCGTAGAAGGAGATGGGCTGCGGCCTACGCTTTGATGGACATCACAGTGCAGTAGAAGCTTTGACTGACTTGAGGGGCGGGTGTCGGGGGTTTTAAAAGGGAAAAAAAATAAATCTCCCTCTGGCTTTCATCAAGCGTGGCAGGCAAGAATGAAGAGGGAAGGGGAAAAAGAAGGGGGGAGGGGGAGTGTGTGTGTGTGTGTGTTTGGTGTGTTGTGTGTGTTGGTGGTGGGTGGGGGGAGGAACGCAGGCATACTTAGTTATCCACCGCAGGAAAAGAAAGAGACGATGCAGGGGGAGAAGAAGCTGTATTTCTGTCTGCAGCCAGCTATTTTTACAGGGCGCTAGATGGTTCCAATAGACAAAAACCGTTGGAATTTGCATGATTGATGAGTTTTCCAGATAGCGTCACCACTTGTGCTTTTTTCATTCAGTGTTTCTGTGGGCTGGCGTTTTGCTTCACTTGGTGTATTAGAGGTTTAAAGTCAGTTGACAGACATAGCGCACGCTTGAAAGTTTTGCCGGAAAAGGCCTCCCCCCCCTCCCCCCCCCTGCGTGTATATTGAAAAACATATGGTGTCTTCTCAGGTAACAGACCGCTGTGTGTGTGTGTGGTGTGTGTGTGTGTGTGTGTGTGTGTGTGTGTGTGTGTGTGTGTGTGTGTGGTGTGTGTGTGGTGTGTGTGGTGTGTGTGTGTGTTTGGTGTGTGTGTGTGTGTGTGTGTGTGTGTGTGTGTGTGTGTGTGTGTGTGTGTAACAACATGGATGAATAGGTCCTTTTTTCCAGGTGGTCCTTTTCATTTGTCATATCAGATTTTCGCTTTAATAAAAACAAGAAGTCAATACTCGATCGTCTGTTTTCAGCTTCGCTCGGCCTAGCATGTTTACAGACAATCCTGTATTTAAATTAGAAATTAATTTATATAAATTGTACTCTATATTGCTATATTTTTGTAAATATGTTTATCCTACTATATACCTATTTGTGTCCTGAATAAAGTTATTATTATCTCAGCATCAAGATACGGTCTGGAAAAGTTTGGACCAGATATAACCCTAATAGTGTCAATATTTCCCAAAATCCCCTTCCCCCTAACATTAAGCCCCCCATTTCTTTTTCCATTATTCTTTTTCCTTTCTCCCCCTCTTCCCTTGACTATATGATGCTGCCATGTAGGGCAGTGCTGCTCCTTCGTCAGCTGGTCAGGAATGCCTGTGTAGACTTAAGGGGGTGCTGTTCTTAACTCTTAATCCACGGACAGCTTCCATTTGTCTGCCTGTTTATTAGTTCATCAATTCATCCAAGTCGTTGTTGTCTATCCTTGGTTAGCTAAAACAAACCCTCGAGAAAACGGTCACAAGCACCGTGTAAGTGTCGAGCCTAAATGTTATTACCCCTTAAAAAAAAAATACAATTCACATGACTGATCATGCGGGTGCATTGTGTTGAGACATCTAGTCTGGTTGGCTCAGGCTCGAAACCCTGAAGCAGTCTCCAAAACGCACATGATGAGTGTTTATGATGGGGCATCTTTAGCAATGAAATGTATCAGTTCAGGGAGACCCAGCTACTGACCAGGTAATTTTATTTATATAGCCCAATATCACAAATTTGCCTCAAGGGATCAGCTTTCATTGTCTCTCTTATTCTTTGCAACTTAAAAACTAAGATGAGCACTCTTGTTCATACATAATGAAGTCTGATTCCCTATTTATCTAATCATAACCGTAAAACTTCTTGTTCAGTTGTCACCCTTTTCTGTAGTTCTGTTACTCTCGCTTCTTTCCCTGTGCCTAGCATGCAGCTAGTATATGCCTATAGGACACACCCTTTAGTGGCTCAATACAGGCTGTTGCGTGTTTATGAGCTCACATGCCCTAACAAGTACACATAGGCTCTGATATATATTAGCCCAGGTAGCCTAAGGCCTAACCAGTGAATTTGAATGGCTTATTCAGGGTTTTCCATGGGTTTTAAGAGCACCAAGGTGCCAATGACATACAGTACATGTATTTGCATATTAGTGATGTCATTGTGAAAATATTTGCATAAATTGTTAGTTGCAGCAAGGAAGAGATCACTAAAGCAAAACTTTGTGGGCTTGTCACTCAAATGAGAATAGCTGAACCACCTTAAGCCCACCTTAAGTTAGTAAGCCTGGGTCAAAGTTATATTACATGTCATTTAGCTGACGCTCTTATCGAAGGAGACTTACAATTGCTATATATCAGAGGTCTCACACCTCTGGAGAAACTAGACATCTTAAACTACACATCACTTTAAGGTTTTTTAACATTAATATGTGTTCCCCCAGCCTGCCTATGTGGAATGTTGCTCCTTATGAGGTCATAAGGGGGCAAGGTTACCCCCTCCTCCTCAAAAGCTACAGACTCAGAAATGGCACATACTAAGGAAAGCTCATTGTGGGACCGGCTCTAGTGGCTGTAATTCTGCACCGAGGCTAAATTTTGGAAAAGAAACGTCAGATATGGTATTAGGGGACCATCAATGTCTATATGAAAGCGTCCCAAGAGCACCATGTCATGGGACCTTTAACCAAGTGTCTTGCTCACGGACACATTGGTTGATGTATTGCAGTGGGATTCAAACCCAAGACTCCAACACCAAAGGCATGTGTCATATCCATCACCACCCCAGTTGTTGCCAGTTCTGTGGCTGCTAACCCCCTTCACTTTACCCAGCAGGTATCAAACAGTACAAGAGAACGTGCATGCGTGCCACCGTGTACTTGAACCATCATATGGGTGCTCCTGTCCTGTGTGTTGGCGTGTCCAGATGCTCTCCATATAGTTTTTACGTTCATATACTTGGGCGGTGCACAAGAATGCTTAGGTGCTGGCCCTAAGGCATGTGATGGCAGGGAAAACTCTTATAGCTTTCTTAACGATAGCTTATTGTCTCTTTTTGAACAGGTTTACGATGGTTTGTCTTTTATTACTAGGTGACTGAAACCGTTGCAGATGCGAAACACAATCTGCTTTCACACATTCTTCTCTTACATACATTCAGCCTCACCTCGATTTTTTCCCTTCTGTTTTTTGGATTGCGCAGCACTCTCTGTCTCTCCATCATTTGGGCTAAACCCCAGAAGCTGTCTGTCTTGCAGATGGGCCTTTTAGCCTCAGCTGGCTGTTTACAACCTATGCGGTAGAACAGTGAGCAATCAGGCCACAGGATTAGAAAGAGGGAGAGGGAGAGGGCTCGTTTGCTTCGCGGCATGTTAGTTACTCTGTCTAATTAAAAAAAAAAAAAAAAAAAAAAGCTGCTTGGAGACTAAGTGTCTCTAGGCGTCACCCAGCCCAGATCCAGTCCACGGCAGAGACCAGACCAGTGGTTGATGGTGTTGGATGCTGTGTGTCATGTTGCCTGGCCTGATGTGAAAATAGCAGCCTTTAGCCCAAACCCATTTGCATTTTATTTATTTTGCTTGCCTGGTTTCTTCATACATATTCATTCAGTATCTCCCTGTCCGCCCACTGTCTCTCCCTTTCTTTTACCCTTTGCTGTTAAAAGGATTTTGTGAAACTTAGTACAAGATTGCCTCGAGTGTGTGAAATGATTGAAGCAGGCACCATTGCAGAGTCACCTCACACATGCAAGATGAGGTGTGTGTGTGTGTGTGTGTGTGTGTGTGTGTGTGTGTGTGTGTGTGTGTGTGTGTGCGTGTGCGCGCTAAGCTATACGGAATCTGTAAATGATCCTTCTGCTGATACAGTTGTAACAGTGCAGAGAGAAAAGAAATTACCTGAGGCAGAAGTCCCAGCTTATAAACAGTTAATCTGAATTATAGATGGCCTCTAATAGAAATCCAAAAATACAGGAACAAGTATTTACACAATGCAGCAGTAGCTGTAATCATGTCAGGGTTAACATGGCGCAGTTAGTGTTTTATCTCCCTGCGTGTCCATCCATCCCATAAGCATCTTTGTATCTCAAACCGTGTATTGAATTTTCTAACTCTTAATAATAGATGTGTTTGCTGTAAATATTTCATGGTCGGCTGACTGAAAACTCATGCCTGTCAGAGATATGGCGGTAGAGGGAGGGGGAGAGGATAGCAGGGAGGGGATGGGCGAGGGGCTGAGTGGGGAGGGAGAGAGGGAGTGTAATTTAATAGGCAGGATTTTAACCCCCACATTCTGCCCTCATCAGGACGCTACAAGCACCGCTTACAGAGTACATATGTTAAGTTGTCTCCTTCTCTTCTTTCCTCTCTTCCCCCTCCCTTCCCCACTCCCGCAGGGCTCTCAGGATTCAACAGGAGGACAGGAGGGATTGGTGGCCCCGCCCTTTTCACCGTTCCCCCCTCCACCCCCTCCTCAAAACGGGCTAGCAGGGACAGAGTTTGTCCCAGGGGCCATGTTTGGTGGTGGAGGCCAAGGCCCAGCAGAGTTAGGGGCTGGTGCTAATGGAGCCCCCACCAACACCACCACCAACAACAACGTAAGCACAGACCTGATAAAGCCTGAATGAGTAATAGTTGAAGTATGTTAGATTGTGCAATGTCGAGGCATTTTCTATCATACTTTCTTTTAGAGGTATTCAGCAAATTTAGTGGTGCTGTGTCTGTTTTTTTTCTCATTCTTGATGTCTTGAAGTTTTTTTTTTTCTATTATTCTTATTCAATAAAATAGCAGTTGTGGTGCTACACTGATAATGGTCATACACATTGGCTTGAGACTGCCATAGTTAATGTCGGTCCACCACTTTCATTGAGACTAAAATATACTGGATGGATTGCCATGGGCGTTTTTCACGCACAATTCGTGGTCCCCAGAGGAAGACTCCCAATGAATTTAGAGGATCTCCCTGACTTAACCAGCAGGTTAACATTTTTATTTTATAGTCAAATATCTGAACTGCTCTAAAGTGGATTGGCATGACTTTCTTTTGGACATTCATGGTCCCCAGAGGGTGAATTATAATGCCTTTTGCTGATTCCCTGGATTTTCCTCTTGTGCCAGCAGCAAGTTCACATTATTGATTTTTAAGTGAAATACTTCAAATTCTTTTAAATGGATTGCCGTGAAATGTGATGCAGTCAATCATGATGCCCTCTTGATGAATTGCAACAACTTTGGTGATCCCTTCACTTTCCTAATAGTTCCTACATCAGGTCAACAATGTTGCCCAATACTGTTTAAGCACAAACTACAAAACACTCCCATCAGCCTCAGCTGGACTTTGTGTTTAGTGCTAATTATAACTGTTTGCATGCTAACAGCTTAAACTGAGATGGTAAACATTATATCTACCAAACATAAGCATTAGATTAGATTAGATGATACTTTATTCATCCCACAGCGGGGAAATTTCTTTGTTACAGTAGCAATCTCAACAATAACAGCAAAAAACAAACAAACAAACAAGTAAACAC
>NC_045747.1:1582079-1589855 GCF_008692095.1 Etheostoma spectabile | reverse complement strand
AAACAGGCAAACAGTAGACAATGAGCAGAAGGTAGACAGAAGTAAAGTGGCGTAAAGTGGAGATTTAAGCATGTTAGCATTGTCATTATGAGCATGTTAGCATGGTGACATTAGCTTTTAACTCAAAGCACCGCTGTACAGCCTCACAAGGCTGCAACCAATGATTATTTTTATTTTCAATTCATCCGTCGTTTATTTTCTTGACTAATCGATTAGTTGTTTGGTCTGTAGAATGTCAGAAAATGGTTAAAAATGTGGATCGGTGTTTCCCAAAAGCCCAAGATGAAGCCCTCAAATGTCTTGTCCACAACGCAGAGATATTCAGTTTACCGTCACAGAGGAGTCAAGAGACATTCACAATTAAGAAGCTGGAATTAATTTTGTCATCATACAAAATGACTCAAACCGATTAATCAATGATCAAAATAGTTGGCGGTTAATAATTGACAACTAATCAATTTAATCTTTGCAGCTGTAGCTGTGAGTATGGCTGGCATAATAAGATTATCCGGTTTATTTCTTGACTATATCACTCTGCACACAAATAGCTTTCTGCACTGTGCACTCATTATCTCTGCCCTTTGTTGTTGTTTCCGTTTGGGTTTTATTTAAAAGAAGGTGTAGCAGAGCTTTAGCTTGCTAAAATAATGATCATCAGCCATTTGGTCACATTTACACTCAGTTATATTTACCTCTACTTCTCCCACCCATCTTCTTTTTGCTCACGCTCTCTCTCTCTCTCTCTCTCTTCCACAGGGAAAGACAGAGGAGGGGTCCCAGGGTGAGGCGGGCCTACAGTGCGGCACAGGAGGCTCAGGATCTGGGGGCTCTGTGGGAGACCCCTCCGAGGCCAAAGGGACCCCCAAACGCCTCCACGTCTCAAACATCCCCTTCCGCTTTCGGGACCCTGACCTCAGGCAGATGTTTGGGGTAAGAAGCTGGGAATGTTGTGGGCCTCATTTTTAACGGGATCAATAAATCAGTCTAGACACCCTGGGTCCTCCACAGAAGGGCCGGTTTCACAATGGGTGGGGTTTGGGGACTAAATAGTCAACAAAGGAAAGGCCCTCATGGGTGTTGTCTTATGCTTGAGAGGGCAATAGGCTGCTGTGGGTTCCAGTTTGTTAGCGTTAGGGACAACTGGAGATTTAAAAAAAAAAAAAGAGTTTGATGCAAAAGGATAGAAGGAAAAGCATTGAAATGTGGGAAGGTGTCTTTTGTGTAACAGCGACACCTAGTGCTCGGCGGTTGTATCTCTCACAATGTCCAAATATTCTGACTTTGCAGTAATGCCGTCCCCAAAAGACAATTCAGAGATGTCATTGACTGCTTTCTTTGCTTATATATTTTTGCTAATTTCTTCCCTCAAATCTGTTCGCAGCAATATGGGAAGATCCTGGATGTAGAGATTATTTTCAATGAGAGAGGATCAAAGGTAAGTGCACAGATGCCATTTGATTCTCTGAAACCACACTACAATTCTTCCTTACTGTTGACAAGTTATTCCCACTTTGCATGTTTTCGTGACACGTTGTGATGCGGTATCAGCACGCCACGTGGAGAATATTTGTTAGGAAACTCCAGTTATCGCTTAAACAGTGTCAAGAGTGCATCCCAAGGCCTTAGGATTTACAAATTCTCCTCTTTCTCCGTCGCCACAATCCCTTTTGACCAACCTCTTTAACCTCTGCCGTGTACCACAGGGTTTTGGCTTTGTGACATTTGAGACCAGCGCAGACGCAGAGAAAGCCAGGGAAAAGCTCCACGGCACATTGGTGGAAGGTCGTAAGATTGAGGTAATTTCTCTCTCTCGCTCTCCTTTTTGTCTGTCTTCTCTCTGTACTCATATTTCTGCTTGATCACTGACTGCTAGCTAGCTCCCATCCTCCCTTTAGTGATATGCTCTGATGCAGCCCACTGGTATCCCACTCCCTGGTCTCTCTGCCGTATGTTCATTTTTTAAATATCAAAAGACTTGTTACCTACCTGTTTTTGTTTTTTGTTTTGTTTTTGTGTTGGGAATGATTGGGGACGGGGTGCAAGAACACTACATAAGGCATGCTGGGTACTTTTCCTCTGTGGCATTTTCTTTCATCATCAAGCTGTTGCCTCTTCACCTTTTTGTTTTTCCCCACTGATGCGCAACTCGTAGCCACACTGATGTTACAACTTTTCCCGCAACATTTGAATGGTGTTTGTGTAGTTGGCACCGGAGGGCACGAGAGGAACGCAGTGAAAGGATGATGCATGGCAGATTGCTGTCAGATGCTCTTATTTTCTTCCCTAGTGTTGAAATCCTTCTGTGTTCCCCTCTCCCGGTGCTGTGGCTAAGTGGTTGTGACAAGCTTATGGCTCCTGGTGCAACAGCAGCATGCTGGGAATCACGGCAACACTGACGCATGTTCACTTTTATGGGAGTCTGGATTCTTACCAAAGATCTGTGCACTTGAGTTTTATATGTATGTAAAGTCTGTGTGTGTTCAGGTTGGTTATTTTGATTTTTATAAAATATTGTTTAATTTTCTAACTGAAGCATGTGAATTTTTGAAAGCAGTTTTTCTCCTTTATTTTAACTGGGGTGTCAATTTGCCAGTTGTCCATATTTGATCTTTGAGCCACGAGCCAAGCCAGGATTTCTGCATGAGCTTACTGTGTGTGTGTGTGTGTGTGTGAGAGAGTGTGTGTGTGTGTGTGAGAGTGTGTGTTCGTTCCTGCATGATGGGTGAGGCTGGCTGTACCCTTTTTTTGAGTTGTGTACGCTCGGTTCTGCTGCAGTGTGGTCGAGAATAAAAGACGGCCACCTGCATCCTTTGGTACAACGTACTCCCTCCACCACGTCCGTCTTCAGCCAATCAGCAAGCTGAATGGATACTGTGAATGGAGCCAATTAACCCAGCATCAGTCTCTCCCAGTTGAGCCAAGTCAACAAGCTGTGTTGTCCCTGGCATTGCTTTAACCTGACTCTGTGTTTATTCCCCCCCCCCCCCCCCCCCCCCCCCCCCCACGGTGTGCATGATATCAGTCACTTGTATTAATCGGCGAGCATTTTGTTTCAGTCGTCACTTGCATCACTCTGTTGTACTCCGTAGTGGTGTTGGGCTGTTGCGAGTCATGTATCAGCTGCATGGTGGGCCAGCAACAGGAGTCTGAAGAGGGGATCTCTTTCTGTCTGTTTATGGTGCATGGGCTTGAAGAGACAAAAGGCTGCCTGGCGCAGGACAAATCGTGGATTTGTGTTTATACATTCTTTCTGAGGAGAAAGGGCCGGACATTTCTATTTGAGGCGACACCATCTGGCAGTTCTCCTTTCTTGCAGATGTTGCAGCGTTACTCTCGCTTTTTAAACTGGTCATATCATTTCAGAGTTTCTTGAATTATGTTTTAAGTGATGTAGATTTTTGGCAGAAAAATAATAATAATTCAGAAACTCTGAAATGCAGGCCTTCCTGTATACCATGGTCATACGTCAATACTTTACTGTTATTGTGT
This sequence comes from Etheostoma spectabile, assembly GCF_008692095.1. Lineage (NCBI taxonomy): Eukaryota > Metazoa > Chordata > Actinopteri > Perciformes > Percidae > Etheostoma > Etheostoma spectabile. Next base: position 1,586,366 of record NC_045747.1, on the reverse strand, counting down.
GTGACTGTGCAGTTCACTGCTACCCACTGGCATGAGTTTAGGTGACGTAGGCTGCATGGTTGGTATTTTAGTATGGAAAGATGTAGAGAGGCACTTCTGAAGACAGCTGGATGTGTTTTCTTGCATGTTTATTCTGTACGGCCATTTGTTGAATTAGTTGTGGTGATGGGACTGTTAACTTACCTGTTTAGTTGGCATGAAATCAGTTGCACCTGGGTGCCTCGAAGGCTGAGTAGCTGATTTCCTAGTTTTAAGAGTACCTTTTGATTTATAAAGCTGTCCTCAACTTCACCCGATTGCTGACTTTTCTTATTCTTTGTGCATGCCAATGGGAGTTGGTCAGTAGTTCTTCTCATAGCTTAGCTGCCCAATAGCGTGCATGTGTGTAGCATATATGAAATCAAAAGACATCTGTTGTACTTAAAGTTACACTGTACTTCTCTTTGTCTGGAATAAAACTCTGCGCTTTGAAGAAGTCAGTTTCCTGTGTGCTTCCAATGTATCCATGTAAGTGGCCCAACTACAATTCACTTGTCTCACCTGCTTCTCTGTGATTCACCTCCATCACCATTCATTCTATATATATATATATAATATATATATATATTATATATATTATATATATACACACACAACACACACCACCCACCCACACACACACCACCACACCCACCACACCACACACACACACTGTATGTGTAACACTGTGTATCTTATACCCCTTTCCCACTGTTCAAAAAACAAACAAATAACACCTGCCTTTTTGGCTGCATTTACTCCCAGGACTACTCTGCAGTAGGCACAGCAATTCATCGGCAGACATGGAAACAGGACACCGGAGTATATTAGCCAATTTTTGCCTCTCTGTCTGTAACTTCTCTCAACTCGGCCATAATTTCCATCCGTCTCCGCCCAAGCAGTGCTCAAATTTGAAATTAGTCTGCCCCGAGTTTGAAAGAGAAACTGATTAAGTTACAGATATACAAAAAAAAAAGTAGCCACTGTAACATTTTTTCTGGCCTCCATGATGCTGTCTTTCATTTACTAATACTTGCTGTTACAGAAGCGTAGCAGAGCCAGTAGGTAGTGCATGTGTAGTGGAGCGAGCGATAGAGTGACGGAGGATGCAGAGCCATCGGTCTGAGAGCAGGAGAGTTTATGAGCGAAGATATTAAGTGAATAAACAGTTTTTTTGTACGCTCTTTCGGACAGCTGTAGCAGAAAAAGTTAACACTTGTTTTCTGGCGCGTTAGTGCCGTTGAGCCTGAAACGCCACCAAAAAAAACATAATCATCTACTGACAATGGCAAGTTTAGCAGGTGTACCCATGTTTAAAAAAAAAAAAAAGAAGAAGAAAAAAAATGCATATACCCACACATTTTGATGGAAAAAGGGTATTAATATGCACTCACAGACATCCACAATTCAATGCATTTCCACCCACTCATGGCTGTCTTTGTGATTGTGCGTGTCCTCTAACAAATAAATGGTTCTGCAGTTCTCCCTCATAACATCTTTGTGCTTCAGGCAGTAACATTTTGTCTGTCATTGACTTGCTACTTTGGCTGTAGGACACCCTACAGAGCCAATGATAGGCAATCTCTCCAAACCATTTAGTCACATATATGTAGTCACATATTTCATTCTTATGCTGCAGTTACTGGCTGGACAGGAAGTGCATTTGGGTCCCTGCATGGTCTCATTTACGCAGCTGCAAACTTGTACTAGGAAATCATTACGTCGACCTAATTAAATACTAAATAATGCGCTTGCTCTCAACGTTCCTTCACCTGTATCTCAATGGGTGACAGTATGAAGGTGAAGACGAAGGCTGCCTGGTATGATTTTTAAATAATTATGACAAAATAAAGGGACTATAGTTAACACAGGCTTGTTTTAATTTTACAGGCACCAAACGGTCAACATCGTACAAAAGGTTTACCTTGTTTTACGCCGACCCCCAGGTAGCCTTCTGGTCTGCTTGCTGTAGATTAGTCCACAGTGTGAACTACAGTGTGGCAGCTGTGACATGGACAACATCTCAGCTGTTTGTACACGTCGGTGGTTGCAGACAGTGTGGCCGCGGCCACAGAGGAGGTGACGCTTGGGCGGGCTCGGAGACAAAACTAAACCCTAAAGACTCCCTTTCACTAACTCCTGCTCTAAGGTTGTGTGTTTGCGGTTGATCTGTGTGGCTTGAGTGTTACGGGAAGTGACTGCTCCTCCGCAGCGCAGAGTTTTAGTCAGACATTTGAACACAAACGAACAGAATAGCTTAGATGTGTGCGTGTGTCACAAGTGGCTCAGCTCGGCATGTAAGCGGAGGTGGGGGGTGAGTAAAGAGTGTCATCATTAGTGCATGGATGTGTGCGTGGAAAAGGATGTGAAGAAGCTGTGCCTGTGGTTCTGCATGCAACCAATGCTGCTCCACACACTAATCAAAGGGACACCGTTGGCTAGGGCTAAACGATTATTTTTTTTTATTTTTTTGGGGGGCGGGAGATCTAATTGCAAATTTCTTTTTGCCAGATATTGCAATTACAATTCAATTGCATTTTTTTTTTTTTGCTACATATTACATGTTTTACTGTCATGTCAAAATATAAAAAGAAATGAAAAATCCACTGAAAATAGGCCATTGCTCTAACACAACCTTTTGACATGTAACATTATTCCAGCATTTAGCTTATTAAAAATACAGTAAATCTGTAATCTAAAAATGTTGATTGACATTAATCGTTTAGCCCTAGCGTTGGCCTTCAGCTCCCTGTGGCCTGGGCCTTAAGTCAGTCTTTCCCTTAAACATTCTGAACCCTCGGGGTGATTGTGTTCAGTGGCATTATTTCTATTGTTTTTACTGGTAAGATTAGGAATTGTTGGATGGGCGATGGCCTGAGGTGAAGGACAACCCCGCTCCACCCCCCCCCCCGCCCCCCCAGGCTTTGGATTTGACCGGTCTCGTTTTGTTATCTGAACTTTCTGTTACTGCATGATTTGAAACGATCAGTGAATGAAATGTGTGCGTATCCGTGTGTGCTTGTACCCGAGTGGAAACGTAGAAAAGGTTGAAAGAAAAGGGGAAAGAGAGTTTGCACTTTGCCCTTTCCAACCCTCTTTGTGTCGGCTTCTCTCCCTCTCTCTCTCTCTCTCTCTCTCTCTCTCTCTCTCATCACTTCATTCTCTTGTTGCCAGTCACGTTTGTCTTTCTGTCCGTTTGTGTTTGAGAGTAATCTTTAACGGTTTTGCTAACTTTAACCATCTTGTTTTGCCATCATCTGCGTCCGCCTTATTCTGTTTACATTTACTGTCATCTATTTTGGTATTTAATTTTCTGTTTTGTTTTTATTTCTAGACTATCAAACAACCTTCAGTATGTTAATTTTTTGGTGACTGGAAAAAAAAACCAACTTGAAATCACAGCCAGCCTTCCAAACCCATTGAGTCATTTCTGGCTAAATGTAACCAAAATACGTCCCCTGTCCTTTTGACTGGGATCGACCCAGAGAGCGGTAATCCTACCTTTGACTACTCTGCTCTTATGAAGGCGGCTGATGGGAATTGGTATCTGCTCTTCTGACTTTTACTTTGAGGTTTTTACAATTCGCTGCATCTCAGTCCCTCGCTGTACATTCAGGAGGCTAGTAGTTTTTTGTGTTAAAGGAATAGTTCACCCTCAAAATGACCATTTGTAAATCAATTACTCAGCGAGCGTTGCCTCAAATACATGAAGAAAACCTTTATTATCGTTGCATGCCTTCACGGGGAACAGAGTATTGGAAAAAACAGGAGAAAAAGTCTTGATGCATTGAGGAAATAGAAAGTAATGTAACCACAGCAAAACAAATGAATAAATGAAAATATCTGTATCTGTGAAAACTCTCACACAATCAGTGCGGTATAATCCAAGTCTCGTGTATCCTGTGGTATACTCAGTACTTCCCACGTGCATTTTCGCTAAACCTTACCATTTACAACACGCTACTACGAAAGATTCATCTCGGAGGTGGAAAACATCACAGATCTGTTTTGAAAAGACAATGGCAGAAAAGAGAAGGCATGGAGTTTAACTGCAGGAGCGCTTGGAGTGGAAGGTACACACTAGCGCAGTGATTCCCAAACCTTTTCAGCTCAAGACCCAAAAGAGAAATTTGGTGTCTCCCCGGGACCCAAATTTACAAAAATACACCATGAATCATTGTAACATCTACATTTTTAAACTGTGGACAAAAGACGGAACAAACCATGAATTAAAATGTATACGAAAGTATATTTATTCCATTATAAAAG
>NC_045747.1:1581982-1582069 GCF_008692095.1 Etheostoma spectabile | reverse complement strand
CAGAAAAGGTCTCTATTCTCCTTTTTGTGTCTCACCCCTTTCTCAACTAATTTTCTTATCCCCTCCTAGGATAGGAGAGGAGAGAGA
>NC_045747.1:1579695-1581972 GCF_008692095.1 Etheostoma spectabile | reverse complement strand
CCCCCCCCCAGCATCTGAGCTGAACAGACCAGTGTAGCAAAAAAGAACGCTCATTTACATAAGATTGAGATGCATTTTACCCATTTCGGGTCCCGACCCTAAGTTTGGGAAACATTGCACTAGCGTAATAAACACGGGATTGTTCTGTAATTCCCTAAACAATAAAATCTACGACGCTCCCGGTGTGGGATGAAGCAAAGACCTGCGCCCAGTGGAAAATCAGGGTTAGTGTTGAAAGGTTTTAGCAAATGGGTCTGGGAAGCACTGAGCACACCACAGGATAAACGAGACTTGGCTTACACTGCACGGGTTGTGTGAGAGTTTGTTTTGTTTTGAAACCATTTTGATGTTCTCTCTGTTTCGTCCATGTTCCTTTCCTCCGTTGTTGGATTCTCCGTTCACTGTGGAGGATTGCGACAAAAACACCAAAAAGTGATTTGGGAAGTCAAGGCATCATTCGGTGAATAATTGCTGATGTCAAATGGTCATTGTGAGGGCGAAGTATTCCTCTTATGGCGAGGTTGCCCCATCTTTCCGTTCTCCTTTTTGTTCTCCAGAGCACCAAACACCGAACACCTTCCTGTCCCTGTTTTGATCGTTAACGCTTTGAGCTCCGTTAGGCATCGAGAGAGCTAGCATCCCCTCTCCCCTTCCTTCCTCTTCCTTCTTTCTCTTATATTCTGGTCTGAGCTGTAACACTGCTGCTATCAGGTTTTTATTTCACACGGCGCGAGGAGGAGCAGCTGAAGGAGGGGGCTGGGCAGGGGTGGGGTGGGGGGGCATTTAGGTTTCTTTTGTTACTAGCATCATTTGTTCCTTTATTTATTATATTTTTTCTGTTTCCCTGACGACTTCTGTGTGTTGTTGTCAGTCTCCACGGTAACCACTCGCTGTTTCTACGGCAACGGTAAGTTGTGTACAAACATCTATCACTGAACTGATTCCCCCCTTCCCACCCCCCTGTCCCCCCCCCCCTGACATTGGGCATTTGATACAGTCCAATGTACAATAAACTATGTACAGTAAGTTCCAATATTAGTCCTATTTATGTAGTGATTTAACTGTGATAGGCCCACGCAGTGTAATGCCCTAGAAAGCTATTGATGTTATGTAATTTTACAGTGTACCACACACACAGTATCACTGACACACAGACAGACACACAGACACACAGACAGGCACACAGACAGACATAGCATCTTTCAGCAGATTGGATCTTTTAGCAGTAATATTCCCTTCACATGCCCCACCTCCCCCCACCCCCCCCAACCATGTCATTAACACCGCACGGGGAATGACCGAATGTAATCACCCTCCTCTATGCAATGACACGGCTATCCACAGTCCAATTGATTAATTCTCCATTTGGACTCAATGTATATAGTATTCAATTTCTTGACCTAATAATAATTATTAAAAAAAAAATTCAAAAAATCAACAGAAATGATATGAAGCTTTGCTCCCTGTTGCTGCCTATGATTGCTTTGACAGAACGCAGGCCCCGAGCTGCAGGGCACATAACGTCACTCTGGTTTTGAATTTCTTTTATTTTATTGACCTGCCTGCTTTAAGCTAATCGTACATTTGTCAAATATAAGCCAATTGGACTGGATGTGCAAGTTTAGATAGATGGGTAGATGGACTTTACTGTTAAATATTATTTTCAATGTCTGCCTGCAGCAGCAAGGTATAAGGCACCGTACAGAATATACAAGAAATAATAAGTACATAAAATAAATACAAGAACGCCTACTCAAAATGGCTTCATCCAGGCTTGAGCTAATGTAGTGGCTAGCCAGCATCCTGGCCCACTGTATTGCAGACAGTTAAATAAATCCTAGTTGAAGACTTTCCAGATGTACTGTACAAATCTACACCTGCAATAAAAACATCTTTTGTAGTAAAAAGAAAAGAAAAGAAAAAGTAAACTGGAACTCTTTAGTTTTTCAGATGTGGCCACTTCTGAAATCAGTGTTGCCAGTGTTGAGTAACCATATGCATTTCTAAACCGATATGGGGTTTACCTTACTGTGTTTTGGGTCTCTCTTTAACTGCCATTTTTCTCTTTTTGGTTTGGTTTTCTTGTAGTGAATTGTCTGTGTACTAGTAGTCGTAGTCGTAGTGTACTGGTCTTAGTTTGTGACACAAAGTTCTACTGCCTGGCATAGTGTCTCGTGTTTATTTGATTTCTCTCCTTTTTTGGAAATAAGAATTGCTCTCTCTCTCACTCCCCCTCTCTCTCACTCCCCCTCTCTCTCTCTCTCTCTCTCTCTCTCT
>NC_045747.1:1575388-1579685 GCF_008692095.1 Etheostoma spectabile | reverse complement strand
CTCTCTCTCTCTCTCTCTCTCTCTCTCTCTCTCTCTCTCTGTTCCCTCTGTTTCTCAACCCACCACATATACTGAGATTTTCAGGAGAATGGTCACCAAATCTAATTGCTTTATTTGAATGATGCACCTTGGGATATATGTTTTGTTTTGAAACAGTAATTGTTATTTAGTTATTTTTTTTGTGTTGCTCATGTAAACTTTCTCCCTGTTTTCTCTTTCTCTTCACTCCATCTTTACGTCCTCCTGTCATTTTGTTTGTAAATGGACTGGCTCTGTCTCCTTACTTCTCCCCTGCATCCCCTCCTCCTAACGTATCTGTCCCATCTTTGTCCCGTATGTGTTCGATGTGGGAGTGCTACGAATGTTTTGATTGGTCTCTATGCTGCATCCGACGCTTGCTGATTGGCTGAATTTCTTTCCCTTTTTTTGGTTTGTTACTCACTCTTGGTCATGTGTTGCGCCCATATTTGGCTGCGTGTAATTTCTGTGTTATATGATTATTAATTTTGTCAAACAAATGTTTTTTGCACCCCCTCTTTCTCTCCCTCGTATTTTGTTTTTGAATATTTCTTTTTAGGTATGTAAACCCCACAAGTTTGATTTCATATGGAAATGTGACTTAATTTTGTCCTGGTTTATTGTTCAGGCTGGACTGGGAGGGCAAAAGTGGGATGAGAGAGGCTGAATGTTTTCTTAATGCTTAACCCTTTGAGATTTGCCTTCCATATTCTGTTGATTTGCATGTGTTCCTGTCAACCGTTTTACCCAATTTCATTGATTGCATATGCTGTACACACAAAGACCCACCATTAACAAAAGTTAAACTCTTCATTATCATTACCAGTTAGGCTGCATTCACACTAAATCAGGCGTTTAGCGATTAGCGCAGGGTTGTGCGGCGGTGCAGGAGTGTCACTAAAATGGCCCATTGTGTTTCCCATGGTGCTAGCGTTTAGCCATGCTACTAGCATGCCAGGTCCTATGAGTGATCGTCTGTGTTGATCGACAGATTAAAAAAAACACACCATACTTTCAGTAACCAACCAGGGTGCGGGGCCTATCATTCCTTGAATTTTAAACTTGTGTACAACAACCAGAGCGAATTCCTTGTGAGCGTTAGCTTACTTAATAAATCTCTTTTCGGATTCTGGGACATAAAGGCAAATTGAGTGATGTCACCTGAAATATAACGTAACATTGGGTTTTGTCTGATCGCCGGTTATTGTGACATTGAGTTGTGTATCTCCAAATTCTTTTTCAAATTTTTGCTGCCTTTTTTTTTTTTTGGCATCCCCTGGGGCCCCGCCGCTGCACAATTGGAGGACCGGCAATTTTGCCGCAACTTCTGACTCGGTGTGAATGCAGCCTTTCCATTCAACATCCACATTCTTACAAGTCTGGATACAATTTTACTGCGACACAAATTTGGTTTAATTAATTTGATTCATCAAATCCATTTACATTTTGAAATGTCTCCACGCAGACGCCCGCGGATAGTTGCGTCAGATAGCTAGCCAGGCTAGGCTAATTGAGTCATTTGCCACTGGCCTTGTCAATTGCAATGAGGGAAAGATGAGGTAAACCTCATTTCCATTAGAATGAAGCTCTGCCGATAAAGAAAATGACTCACTGAGAGAGGCAATGGGACTGGCAGTCCCGGCCCTAATGGTCTCGTTAATGGGAGTGCAGCTTGTCTGCGCACAAGCACTCTTCATTCCTCAGTCGCTCTTTCTCTGCTTCTTTGTGTCACACACTCTCCCCTCATCTAGCCAAAAGGTCATTCATCTTTAGCTCACCACACACTCAGATGTAGAGCTTAAACATCACACTGGGACAGTATATGGGTTTTAACAGAGAGCTACAATCTCCTTCTCTTAAAACCCATCAAAGGAAGACGAGGGTAGATCAAGGGACCGGAGTGTGAGCCTTTGAAGCTCAGAGAGGAGATTATCAGCCATCTTGGATTGAAAGCCCAAGCATTAGACTGAAATGTCAGCCAGCATGCGCAGAACATGCACACACACCTAAAAAAAACAACAACAATAATTTAACCTGTGCATGCCAAAAAAAAGAAAAGTATAGCTAAGTTTCTTTTGCTGTGCCCCCACCCTCCTTTTTGTGCAGTCACAGCTGCATCATGACCAATGTCACCCATGGCAGCCTGTACATCGCTCCACAATGAATCACCAAATCTCTACTGGGCAACTCGCTGTTATTGCATGATGACTAAAAAAACAAAAAAACCTTACCGCCCTAACCCACTTTTACACTTTTTTAGCAGCCATGTCAGGACTTCCACATTTGTCACACCGGCAGAGTGTAACACCAGTGACTTTTAAATTTTAGCCAGTTCATTTGGTCACATTTTAATTATTTTTTTCTCAGTGTGTAGAAGCACATTTATTGCACATGAAGCCAGAAGAAAGAAATCAATTATTTTTACTAGAAAGCATTGCCTCAAAAACATGTTGCAGCATTGGCACATCAATGTTGTTGGTAGGCCAACAGTTAACCTTAAGCCATCTTTTCACAAGGTCATTTAACGGACTAATCATGTAGGCCAGAATGATTAGAGAAAATGTCAACTACACGTTGAAGTAAATGAGCCAGAACTCCAAATGACGGCAGTATTCACGTTTAATGACCCAGTAGCAGTTAATGTACATTATTTCCTCAGAGATTCACCAAGAAGTACAAAAAAATGGAAGCAAGCTTAATACCGGCACATAACAGCAGACATGTTGAATTACACACAACATATCAGCCTTGTGATCTAGGCCTGTGATCTAGTCCTTTGATCTAGTGTGATGTACATTAGTTTCCTGTGTTGAGTTTTTGTGTCTTGTCTTTGACCGTCTGCTCCTCCATCCCCAGGTGAATAATGCCACGGCCAGGGTGATGACCAACAAGAAAATGGTCAGCCCCTACCCTAATGGAGAGGCTCTCAGCACGCTGCCTTATGGTAACAACCACACTGGACACACTCACATACACTAACACCGACGCATGGCTCGCCTATTAATCCAAACAGCATAGGTACACAGGGAGAGGCAGGTGTTGGCAGCGTAAAATACACAATCTCCCCCCTCCCCCATAGGCTCTGCTGCAGACCAAGTTATGTAAGGCCGTCAGCGATTTTAGTGTTGTTATTTTTACCACCGCCTACCAGCCATGAGGTCAGCTGAGAGAAAGAGCTGTTGTTAGCTTAACCCAACTGGTAAGACTTATTAGTCCCCCATTTGGAGCATTTCTAAGCAGAATAAAAACATGTAATCGATAGTTTGTGTCTTAAATGGTAGTTGCATGTAGCAATAAGGACATTTTGAAGTGTTGATTAATATATCGCAGGGCTGTTGATCGATTCAAATTGCATGATCGTCCATAGTTAATCGCGATCAATGACACATTTTTGATCTCTTCTACATGTATTTAAATAAAGAGTTTAAAATAAGGGTTAAAATAAAGTCTTGCCGATGTTGACTTGCTCTATCTGCCCGGGTCTTTCCAACATCCGTCATGGCCGTGCTCATTTTCTACCATCTGTTTGCAAGACAAAAGTACACAGGCACCTAACAAGAAGAGCAGCCAGAGCAGAATCCAGTGTCTCTGCTGCTTTTAGGACGCTTCGGCTCGCGGTGTATTAACACGCAAAGAGCTTCCAGTGGAGTTTAAAGTAGAACAAGTATAGTGCGGTGTTGGGCAGGTGTAACAGAAGCAGTCATTACAATCAATTTTAAAGAAACGCTCTGTGGTGCTCTACTATTGTCCCCTGTCTTTCAGTACAGGGTGAACCATGAAGGGCACCAATAGGTGCATGACTGAATAACAGGGTTAATGATGTAGTGAAACGTGTGTATTTTTACATAAAAGTGCAGCAATGCTCTTTGTAAACTGCCCATATTAATGAAGTGCCCCTTGCTCTCTGTGTGATCAGCGGGGTGGAAGTTGAGTCCTATGATGGGGGCCGTGTACGGACCAGAGATCTACGCAGGTAAGACCAGTCTCTACCTCCCTTACTCTGCCTCTGCAGCTTATTTTACATTTTAATCACATTCCAATCCTTCATTCATATTAATGCACCGCTTGCCTAGCGTTTCCCCTCGCTGACACTTTTATTGATATCGAGCCCTCAGGGCTGCAGTTGGATTATTTTCCTCCTCTCTTTGCTCTTTCTTTTTTTCCTTAATTCACCCTGGTTCTTCCCCCTTATTTTCCCCATTCACATTGTCCTTTTACTGCCTGCGTTGTTATCTTAATCTTCCCTAAATCCTCTCCATCCCCCCCCCCCCCCCCCCCC
>NC_045747.1:1571479-1575378 GCF_008692095.1 Etheostoma spectabile | reverse complement strand
CCCGACCCCATCCTCACCCCTGTCTCCGTCTCCAGTCCCAGGGTTTCCCTATCCTTCAGCAGCGGCAGCGGCCACCACAGCAGCCGCCGCCTTCCGCGGTGCCCACCTCCGGGGCCGGGGCCGGCCGGTCTACAGTGCTGTGCGGGCTGCCGTGCCTCAGCCTGCCATCCCGACCTACCCCGGGTAAGAAAGACGCTCCGCTTCTAAACCAGAGCTGTCGACGTCACATACTTTGTAGCTCTCCCAGATCTGCAGGATGTTTTACATAGCACATTTAAGAAAAGAAAAAAGAAAAAGGAAGAAACACAAGTCAAGATCTGTTTTGTTTAGTGGCTAGTGAAATCCGTTGAACACTCCATGAATACCATTTTCAGAATCATTTTCCCAGATGCTATTTGACCAGCGCTCTGTTTAATACAGCTGTGCTCAAACGCCTCTCATGCTCACACATTATTCACACTTCAATCTCTTCAGCGCTCCAACTGGCACATTGTCAGTCAGTTCACAAGCTATTCAGAGTAGAGTATGGCACACTGATGGGATTGCACCATTCAGGGTTCATTTGAATAAACTCGCAGAAGCCACCATCAGCATATTTGCATACAACACACACTAACCACGTTCAGCGATTACGCAGAAGCGGTCACCCTGCTCACAGATTTGCTAAAAATTATTCAGGTTTACCGTGAGCTGTTCCATTGTCCCAGCAATATGTGTACTGTGCATGTTGTTGTTGTGCTGTGGCTAATGGGGTTGTGACTGCTGTGATTTTCAGATAAAAGCAGAATTGATTGCTTAATGGCCTTGCGGCGGCTTTACTGTGACGGTATTCAAACGATGCTAAACAAGATGAAATTGGGGGCCTGCAGGAAATACACTCTCCATATTGGCTCCACTGAAAACTATACCTATCAGACATCGTAAAGCCATCCATTTCAAGCACCTAGGTTTTTCTTGTAACTGGGGAACAGTGGCACAATATGGGCTCAGTTTAAGTTCAGTGAAGTTAATTAGTCCCACAAGTCTATTGTTTGTTTTCAGTTTCAGTTGTGGAGTTAAATGGAAGTTGTATTTCCTCTGCATGCTGCATGGGTGTGAAATAACTACTTTTTTTTCTCTCTCTCTCTCTCTCTCTCTCTCCCTCCCTCTCTCTCTCTATCTATCTCTCTCTCTTCCTGTACCATCTTTTGTTTTTTGCTGTGTTGTGACCTTTGTCCACTCTGGTTCTCGGGGCTGTGCACCACTCTGTTCGCACCCCCCTCCACTACACCATCCCTCCTCCTCCTCCTCTACCCCCTCTCTCCCTGTTCCTTCCTCACTCTCAGTGTGGTGTATCAGGATGGGTTTTACGGAGCTGCAGACTTATATGTAAGTAAACTCACCTCCCACCAACACACCCTCTTTATACCTCCCCTCACGGTTTTCTCCTGCTCTTTTTTTTTTCCTTCCTCTGGGGGTGATTCTGCATGTGCGTCCAGTCATGCGCTGCACAGAGCTGCCTTTTTTTTTGGCCTCAGGCTAATTTTTCGCTGTGACAAAACATCCACTGTTATATAATTTGAACACATCTTGGGTCAAAATACAATAACATCCACCACCATGAAGGCTGCTCTGTGGGCGGATGCGGCAGCGTGCGGCAGTGAACGAGTGTCTGAGCGTATGAACAAGACTGTGTGTGTGTGTGTGTGTGTGTGTGTGTGTGTGTATCCAGGTTGACAACGGTTGTTTCTGTTCTCTCTATAGACTAGTGTTTCAGGACTCAGTCCTTAGTCCCAGATTGCCTCAGGTAGGGTCAACTCAACACCAAACCCACAGTGTGCATTGTTTTATTGTACTACCTCCTCTGATCTTATGAATCATCTTCTGATCTGACCTGGAACATGTTGTCTTTTAGTTGTTTAAAACCAAATTACCACCGCTTTGAGTTTTTTTCTTTTCTTTTTCTACTAACTCACTGGAATGCGCACTTTCTTTTTTTCGACTGGGGGGAAGGGCTTTGTTTGTTTGGTTGTTTGTTTGTTTTACTAAACTACTAAATTGTATTGAGCGTGTATTTTTTTTTTTCCTGCCAGTTTGTTCCAAAAAAAAAGACCCTGGTCTCTTTTGTCTGGTCGGCTAGTTTTGGAGAAACTCCTTGCTTGTGTTCTCTTGTGAGCAAAAATGACAACACACCTAGATTTCAAATAACCTAAAATGAAGGGAAATGCAAATTGTCATATTTTCAAATTGGGTGATGGCTTATCAGGGTACCCGCGGGGTCTTAAAAGCATTAAAGTCTTAACTTAAATATATTATTTTAAAAAATGGCCTAAAATTGTTACATTTGTTTACAAAAAATCTCACATTTTTGCTTTCTGTCATAGGATTAAATAAATGCCTTAATGCCATAAATACATATTTTGTGTGGGTAACGTTTAAATTTATTGAATTGTGGGTTTTTAGTTTCATAGCATAAGAGCTCTAAATGCTACAAATATTTTATTTGTTTTGTTATTAGAGTACAAACACACTTCACAAAAAGTGCTCATATTATGCTTTTTGGCTTTTTCCCTTTCCTTTACTGTGTTATATATCTTATATGAGCACTTTAATAACTTCAGGGAACGTTACTTGGTAAAAAGTTCTTTTATCACGCTCAAAATCCACAGTGGTATTCAATTATATGACCATGAAGTTGGTATTAAATTTCATCCTATGTGGTATTAAAAATGTCAGAAAAGTCTTAGGTGTAACTTTGAGAATCCTGCGGGTACCCTGTTGATTCTAAGCCACAGGTTTCTCGCATGGCTCCTTTCAAATTTGGAGGCTACCATTTTGCAGAAAGGGTCTAGTCAACGTTAGCCTGGGATGTGAGATACTCTGAAATCCTTCAAGTTAAAATGGAGAACATGGTCTCTCACTGACATTAACCACCCCGACCCCTCCCAGGATGGTTACTGAAGCATGTGCTGATCAGCTGCTGCATGCTGACATACTGTACTACTGCTCCATGTCCTCCTGTCCCTCCTCTCACCCAGAAAGCCTTGCTCCCGCTCCCCAATAACCCCCGTTTTCTCTTCCCCGCCCCCACCGCCTGTGCCTCATGTGCCGCAGGCGTCTCGGAGAATGCCGGGCCGTTTCTGTTGTGCTTTGCTGTGCTCTGTTCTGATCAGGTCCAAATGCAGTGGTGTTGTGTCTTTTTATTGTGTGTGTTTTTAACATGGTTGAACTGTTATTTGGTTCATGCATGCAATCTCAGAGCGAGGAGATGATTTTTAGTCAGCATAGGCCTGTGTGGGTGTGTTTGTGTGGGTGTGACCCCCCCCCCCCCCCCCCCCCCCCCCATCTTCCTCTCTTTTTTTCTGTCTCCTAAATCCATGTGAAAGGACCCAAAATATATGAATAACAAATGCTGTTTTTGTCATAAATGTGTCTCCACTAGAACTTGTGACTCTGTTAGTGTCCTCAAACTGTAGGCGTTCTCTTGATGTATCTGATCATTACTTGAATCTTCTGTGTTGATGAGGCAATGAGCTTTCTTTTTGGCCTCAGCTGTGTGAACATTTTGTCCTCACCTCCCCCTCTCCCGTAGTGGTAATAATACAATCTAACTCAACCTGGACACTCCAATTCCCTCTCTCTGTCTCACTGATAAAGCACTCCTGTCCCACATCCTCCGCCTTTCCCCGTACAGAAATGCAATATACTGACACATACTGCATTTCAGCTGTCAATGTATACAATGTGTATATATGTATTTATGATAAACAGGGTTGGGCATACATAGTCTGTGTTAGGAAATTTTATTATTAAAGTTATTTTTTTACTGAATACAAGGAAAGAAAAAAATATTTTTATAATTTATATGCATTATTTTGTAAGGTACTCACAAATATTTGCATATATATATATATATATAT
>NC_045747.1:1570644-1571469 GCF_008692095.1 Etheostoma spectabile | reverse complement strand
ATATATATATATATATATAACATTTCTTAGGATGAAATGTCAGTATATTCTATTTCTATTTGGTGCCCCTCCCCCACTCATTTACACACCTTAACCGGGTGTCTTCCTTAGAGGCAGATGACTTAATTCTTGCGTGTGTGTGTGTGTGTGTTTTTAGGGAGGCTACCCTGCCGCTGCTGCTGCTGCTGCCGCCGCCGCTTATCGCTATGCCCAGCCGGCCGCCGTAACCGGAGCAACCGCCGCAGCTGCCGCCTACAGCGACAGGTGAGGTCACAAACCTGACTGACACACAGGCGTGCTGACATGCAGACTGTAAAGATGCTCCGCAGTGTCAGAAACCAGCTTCAGTACAGATGTGCAGAACCGATTGGCTGTGCAGAATCTAAACGAATACATTATGCCATAACAGAGAGACTAGACTGATGATAGAATTATAGGATGTATCAGGACATTTGTGTTCAGTAACGCAGAACTAATAGATGGATACAAATGGTTAGGAGGAGAGCAAAAGCCAGCAAGACTTTTACCATGAAATGTAGCAGAAGATTGGATGTAGTGTAACATTTACCTGATTGGGAACATGGGGAGCCAAATGAATGTAATTGAATGATGACTATTTAGTAATCAACTGAATTTATGAAACCATATCAACTCTGATAATTAACTGAGAACAGTAGCTTCCCTAGTTGGGACCAAGTGACATTTTGTGCCAGTTTATATAAGAAACCACAAAAAAATGATTTTTTTGATTATAGCATAAAACAAATTGAATCGAATTAGAATGTATTTGTCATGCTATAATCAATAACCTACTTACAGTTTTTT
>NC_045747.1:1569833-1570634 GCF_008692095.1 Etheostoma spectabile | reverse complement strand
TTTTGGTGTGCTTTCAATCAGGCTCAGGACCAAAACTGCTGCCGTGGTTTAGGCCCAGGCCTTTTTTATTTGTTTTGCGCCCGGTCATACTGTAGCTCTACTCTGCCCACAGTGAAACTCCTCAACGTTATGGGGCGCCTGGATCGCTCACCTGGTAGAGCGTGCGACCCATGTACAAAGGCTCAGTCGGAAATATAACTTGAGGCTGCTACTACAACTCCCTCGACCAAAACTGCTTACGTCACTGATTTGCGAGAGCTCCGTTTTCATGGCTCACGCTGAAACACCAAGTCAGCATCGCTCTATGTTTCCGCGTCAACTCCACGCCGTCGCTCCTACGGCATTGTCACCCTTTTGCAGTTCTGCATCACCGCCAAAACGCTGGGGGGTGTCGCCTGTGTCGGTACTCAGAATGGCAAACCCCATAGACTAAAAATGCTAAACATGCTTAAATATTAATCTTATTTGTTTGGCCTTTTCTTGCTTAGATTTTGTAAAAAGCATTGAGAAATAGACGCAGTAAAATCCATTGACCTAGTTACTGTAACCAGAAAATAAGTCTGAGGTTATTTGCGAGGTGTCTGCCAGCCAGTTTATGTTAGCAAGCAAACTTTAGCACAACTGCCCACAAAGTAGATTAAATCCAATCTAAACTGCCCACAAAGTACTATGTGGGGTAATTTCCAAATGTTACTGACATAAAGACACTTTACAAAAGGAAAACCCCAGACATTGTCTGAGTTTATGTGCAAAGCTTAAGGCAGTGAAGTAGCATGTTGCTACTCCCCACAGTAGGCGGAC
>NC_045747.1:1568220-1569823 GCF_008692095.1 Etheostoma spectabile | reverse complement strand
CAGGACGAGTTGACCAATCACAGCGGAGGGCTCGGAGAGGGGTTCGTGGCGACGCAGAGGGGTCTGGGGGGGTACGCTGACAATTTAACGCAGATGCATTAAACGGCCTTTAAAGGTTCACACACTCTGTGTATCACATCACCTGCGCCGTAGCAGTTTGTGAGAAACTCCACAGGGTGCTTTAAAAAAAATAAAATAAAAAATTAAACAGTGTAGTTTTTTTTTAACCCAAATGTGTAATTTCTCGTATGTTGTGTTTGTGTTGCTAGTTACGGCCGGGTGTACACTACAGATCCCTACCACGCTTTAACTCCTGCCGCTGCCGCTTACGGAGTGGGAGCAATGGTAAGTAAAGCGACACAAACAACCAGTGTGGAAGATTAGTTGTATTTTTTTAAAGAGTGAAGGGTTACACAGCTCTCTCATTATTGAGAGGGTCTGCCCATGTGAAGCTCTTCTTTGGATCCATCATAGGACTTTTTTCTTGTGTGTCCTCAGCAGCAATCATTGTCTGTAGAAGGACTCATGGCACTGCAAGTGGGTCAAAAAGAAACAAATAAATAAATATATGTACACATTTGCAGACTGAATAAATGTATAATTTGTGGATTTGTAGTATAACTGTGTGTGTAGACTACATTTAATAGATTTATTTCACAACAATAATAGATGGCTGTTACTTAGTCTTTTCCACTCGATGACTGTTTTGTCCTTTCTGTCTCTTTTAGGCCAGTTTATACCGGGCAGGATACAGTAGGTTTGCTCCTTACTAAAAACCCACAAATCACACCCGAGGAATTTCACACCGCTCCAAAAACCCTTTTTCAAGCTCTTTGTTTGGCAGCAGCTCCCCTCCATTTTTTTCTGCAGGCGGACTATAGTGACAACTTTTGTGTTTTGTTTTTGTTTTCTTATATATATATATATTTTTTTTTTCCCCTGTGGCAAGAGCGAGATCATATGCCACCTCATCAACTCAAACTCTTGTTTCTGTACTCCTCTGTCTGTCGCCGACACGGAAAAGATAACAAAACTGCCAGGAGTGTCTCCCCCATAAAAAGCCGGAGTCTGCTACTTTGAACTACGGGGCACAAACAGGACGGTTTTTAAAACACTACGGGACCTGGACGGAGAGAGACTGCTGTTCCTGTGTGATCCTGCACACCCTTTTTTTTCCGTTCTTTTTTTTGTTCCTATAAGTTTCTGAACTTACCGTACATCCACTGCCCTATAAGACCTAGTCAGACCTATGTACACACACACTTACATTGAACACTAAGTATACGGTTTCCCCCTTTCTTTTAGTGTTGGCCTGCACACAATGATGCCACAGCACAGCGTCACTATAAAAGGTACTCATGTTTTTAAACACTACATTGACGCCAAGCTACAGCCCTGTACAGCAGAGACGTCCCTCTGGTTTAGCATCGTGGTGTAATAATGAAACTCGGACTGCTTAATACGGAAGATGTAGGAATTATTCTTGTCCTGTCGTTTTGCAAAAGCCGGGATACCGAAACATTCAGCCGGAGGGAATTGGGAGCATCTGACTGACAAAAAAACCCACAAAAAACAGCATGGGAATTTTTTTTTTTTTTTTTTT
>NC_045747.1:1560632-1568210 GCF_008692095.1 Etheostoma spectabile | reverse complement strand
GAACAAGAATGTTAAAAAAAAAAAAAAAGAATTTCAAAAAAGCATGAAAATGACAAGAAAAAAAGAAAAAAAAGTGGCTTTTTTTCCTGCATTACCTCAGTTTAATTTCTTTCATCTATTCAGTGTTTGCTGCCATTGATAAGTTGTCATTCTCTATACCGTGGACGTGTTGGATCTTCAGCGACAGAGCCATTCATTTGTCCTTATTGCTGGTCTACACATATTCCATTTATCACTGTGTCCTGCAACGCTACGATGGGACGTAGAATCAGTTTGAACTGTCTGCATGTCCATTTAGAAACATTCTGTGCACCTCCCCCTCCAAGACTCATCATGGGATCTGCTCATAGGACTTCTTCCAAAAAAGGACTCGGCCCATTTCTCTCCGTCTCCTTAAACCGTCAGACGTTCCAGCTGCAGCGGCGATGCAGCGAATGAACTGGTCAGACGGCAAAAAAATAACATAAAAATGAAACCCATCGAACACACAAATGAACTAGATTTATCAGATTGGAAGCAGGAACACCCACACGGGGAACTAATCATCTGCCAGGCAGCCAAATGGGAATCCCTCCTGGCCAATTGAGATATTTCTGCCTGCAGTCGGCTCTGTGCGTGGAAACTCAGCAGAACAGTAGATCCCAGCAGAACAGCCCAGATTAGAACGCATCTGAACCTGAGAGATCGCAGTCGTGTGATGGCGTCTTGGAAGTAATGAGAATGAGTCCGGTTTTCTATTTAGATGCATCGATTTTTTTAAACACCACATGTCCACATCATTTTGTAATTTTCAAATCCTTCATTATGCCTTCTGGGTTTGCTCGATCCAAATAGTGTTAAAAGTGTGTGTGTGTGTGTGTGTGTGTGTGTGTGTGTGTGTGTGTGTGTGTGTGTTGGGTGGTGTGTGTGTGTGTGTGTGTGTGTGTGTGTGTGTGTGTGTGTGTGTGTGTGTGTGTGAAGGCATCATGAAACGACCGCAAGCCAACTATTAATAGACTAAGTCTCTGTCCTGTATTTATCATATCTCCATATACTCTCACTATGTTGTTATTGCTATTATTTGCCTTTTTTGGATCCAAGATTTCTGGAGAAAGCACTTTTTTGTGTCCTGATGTATTTCTAGTTTTGTGGTTGATTCTTTTTTTTTCTTTTTTTTTGTGCCTGTTATTTTGTTTTTGTTTTTTTAATCAGTGGGTTGCAGCTGTATTTTTTCAGCGCAGTGTTGAAAGGGCACCCTAGGAAATGTCATAAAAGCAGCATCTACAAAAAGACCGAACGCATTTCAAAGGTTTCAGCATTTTTGGGAAATCTGACCCACCCATTTTTATTTTTTCTAGTTTAATAACACACATGAAACATGCTGTCGATGCAGACAAGGGATATCAGAAGAAGATGGAGTCATGAGGGATATGTAGAAAGACAGAGAGGATACTTTGAATTGCTTTTTGCCGTAAGTCCAGGCAAAGTAAACGGAGGGAAACGTCTACGCAATGTCGAAAGCGCCCTGTGGCCCAGCCGTGGCCACGTTTTTTTGAACAATGAACCAATGTGTGGGTGGTTAGCAGAGGGACATTATGGAGATGATGGTGACTGAGACGCTGAACCATTAATCATGAGCTGACAGGATAACAACATCCCCTGCCGCCAAAATTATTATTATTTTTTTTTTAACGCGCTCAGGTCGGAGCGGACAGTTCGAGGAGGGGTAATGGTGTTTTTGTATGATTGTGAAAACTGTGTGCAGTAGGTCCAATGAGTATTTTTGACGCGCATTACCTCTTTTTTTCCCCCCCGTCTTTTATTATTCCTTACAAGTATTATCAGAAGTGTTGCTATGCATGCTTTTGTGAGAGAGGGAGGGAAATGGGAGGGCTGGGGGGGGGCTGGGGGGGGTTGGGGTGTCAGTCCCAGAATCTTATTCATTTGTGCATGATTCAAATCATAGTGCTGAGGAGGACGTTCAGGAGGAGAGGGGGCGGGGGGGTGTTTACATAGCAGGAGAGAAAGAGCTTGGGTGTTATGTGATGCGATGTGACAGGAGTGATCTCAGTGAAGGTCCAGTGGAGAGTGTCTAGGGGGGGGGGGGGGGTCTGCTTCAATAATCTGGGTTATGGTGGCTCTCTGTGCTCGCCGTTCTAATCACCAGCCGTATCCGATGCCTAACATTTTAATTTGGTATGTCTGACCACTGTGGTTTGATTTTATAATGGACATAAACTCTAACAGGACTTCGGCCCGTCTAGGACGCGTCTGCGAATAGATGAAAATCTTGTGTGCAGGAGAGGAGGCTGTGATGGGGCAGCAGCTTGCATAGTCGGTGTAATCTGGAGGGGGGCGGGGGGGTTACCCAGGGCCCAAAAAGATGCTGTGGATGCGGGGAGGGGCCCATAAAAAATGCCTTTCTACAGGGTCCAGACTTCTGTGCTACGCCCCTGGGTGTAGTCATTACTGAGCAGCCAGGCCGCTGGCCTTTTTGCATGTTTGTCGTCTCTCCTAATTGGAGTAAACCTTATGTGGAAAAGGCTGCAGGAATGAAAAAAAAAAAAGCACAGAGATGTGAGCCCGAGCAGACACACAAGCAGTTCTCACACAAACGTTCTCCTCAGCCCCTGACCCCCCCCCCAACTCCCCTGCACTGTGCTCACGTCAACCCAGTGGGAGTGTGGGAATTTTTTGTACAGGGATTTCATAAATGAGTTTGAATTGCATGTGGATTTTTTTTTTCTTCTAATGTCACATGCTCTTAAAAAATGCTCATTTATCCAAGTGATTTTCTTTTCTTCCAATAAGTGACATGTATTTTCTCACGTTTTATTTTATTGCCATCCTTGTGTCTGCCTTCTGTTAATTCTCCATTATTATTGAATGTATATAATAAATAAACTGTCTGGTTTTTATACTGGTCTGTGAATACTTCTTACCTGTGCTTGAGCACCAAAAGCTCTACGATAAGTTATCAGGAGGCGGGAGGGCACATTCCCAGATATGTGTCGTGACTCTGCAGCTAGTAACCATAATGGTATTTCCTTCCCACGATTGTTTAAGGCTTATCATTTTCTTTTAGTAGTGTTTGGCTAGAATGGGGTTATCCAATCAGGAGAGAGGCCGCTGTAGACACTCAAAAGGAGATAAAGCTTCTGTTTCTGATTCAACACGTTATAGGAGTTGAGAGGAGGACTGCTGCAACATTAGAGGCTAACCAAGAACCCCGTCTCATGCTGAGCACAAACTTTTCTTTCTCCACAGCCAGTGTGAGTCACATGATTGATTAACACCGCCGGGCTGCGTTGCATTGACCAACAATAATCTCTTCCGCCCATCTCCAACTTTCTCATATCTGCCAAGGAGTGGAAACAATCTGGAACAATCTTTTATTGCATCTGGAGTTAACAGCCGTAAATGGGTTGGATGTGGCGACAAAGCTCATATCCCTGTTAATTGCTCTAATGCACAAGAGGCCAATTGCCAATTTGATGGCATGCGCTTGCTGAGTAATTGAAGTTGGGCTAATTGGATGAAGAGATTGAAGGCCGTCTGATAAGGAGGGGGGGGGGAGAGTGTGTGAAGCTTATCCTACATCTATTGAAGTGAGGAATTGACTTTTGTGGGTGGCCGAGTCACTACAGGCCAATTTGGGAGAACAAAAACAGACTGAAACTATTACTGGTGAGGGATTTAAATGTAATATATAAATGATATAGACAGGAGGTGGTGTTAAAAAACAAACAAAAACTATTCTTTCAGTTTAGGTTTGGGCTTTCTGACTTGTTTTGTCTTGGCGTGCACAGACATTGCCCCCTGGTGGTTAAAGTGTGGGACGACCCCCTGCTCCCTGTGGTTGAGCCTCCAGTTTGCAGCAGGCGCCTGCAGCCATGGCCCTGGATCTGAGAGTAGCTGGCTGTCGGTGTGTGTGCCATCTGTGCAGATTGTGAGTGGGAGAAGCCAAAGGTTTGAGAATATTATTAGGGCCGGCTACTACTGATTCCCCCGAATCGATTTGATTCGGATTCACAAGGTCCTGATTCCAAAGGGTTAGGGGAATTTTAGTTGCATTACCTATTTTGCTTGGATATAAAAGATTGTCAAAGGACTTTTGCTGTAAATTGTTAAAACAAGAAGCAACCATGAAAAAAAAAAATCTTTTTAAAGTACTTTTTAACTTAATGTATTAAAAGATTTTAAATTATTATGATTATTTTAACCCAGCCCTAAATATGACAAACAAAAAAATGGATGAACGTTTTATTGACAACAGTAGAAAGTAATTATTGCTGGAAGGAAACATATCTCGTACACCTCGTATGCACACAATACACAGTTTTGGGGGGTTTTCTTTCAGTGCACTGTAATGTAACTTTGAATATGGAGATGTTAATCAGTGATGGCACGAGCCTCCCATGGCGCCGACAGGTTTCGTGTTCTATCCTCTTCCTGTCTCGTCTCATCTCATCTGGTCTCCCTCCCTCTCCTCCTTTCCTCTCTCTTCTCTACTGCCTCTGCTCCAGCTCAGCAGTTTGGCACTCTGAGTGACACTTTCACTCATCCTCTATCACCTCAGTGCTATTATATACCGTATTAGAGCAACACACACACACACACACACACACTTCTACTAAGCATTTGTGATGTGGATTTCCCTCCAAAAGAAAGCTTGACTGTCTGAAGCCATCCGGCCTCCATGAAGACACTCGAGCAGTGAGTCACTCTCCTTTCTTTTCTTCTTCTTTTTCGGCCCATTTGAAACAACATTTCTTAGATCACTCAATGAAAATATTTACATTTGCTCAAGAAAAGGAAAGCTAGAAAAAAATGTTTTAGTTTGTTTCAGATTTGGTAAAGATAAGTACCCGAATAGTGTCTCCCTCATTCACTGGTGGAAGGTGTGTTCAGATCTTTTACTCAAGGTTAAGTACTAATACCACACTAAAAATACTCTGTTACTTGTTTAGTAAAAGTCCTGCGTTGAAAATGTTCCCTGAGTAAAAGTGTGTAAGTATTATCAGGAAAATGTACTTAAAGTATTAAAAGTAGCCTGCAAGTACTCAATGCAGAAAAAGCTTCACATTTTACAAACTGGAAAACAGCTCTGTCAATCCACTATTTGTTGGGTAGTTGAATTTATACACAAACATATTTTTTTTCACATGTTTTGTGTTCAACAACCTTAATTTGGAAAGTAACTAAAGCTGTCAGATTAATGTTGTGGAGTAAAAGTATTTCCCTCCGGAATGCAGTGGAGTAGAAGTAGAATTCCTCAAATTTGTACCTAAGGACTAGCCTGGAAAACCAGACCCAAATCTGGTCTTTCATTAAGTAATGAAAGTCGCTCATCTGGAAGGGCGGCACCTTTTGAAAATCTCACTGCGAGCAGTTGGAAAACACTCCGACCAATCACAAGAACACACGGGGCCATCCAGAGCCCCATACGCTCAGCTACCAGCGGAGCTGACTGGTATCAGACTGAACTAATATCAGATACACCGATGTGATTGGTGCAGCTCGGCTACAAGGGCATAATTAATGAACAGCATTACTCGTTGCCAGAGTAACTCGCTGAGCAAATTCAAATTGTGCTTTTGCGAGAATTTCCAGGGTACCTAAGGACAGTAGTTGAGTAAATGTACTTAGTTACATTCCACCACTGCCCTCATTTTAGTTAATTTCTTTTTAAAGATTAGTTTTTTGGGCCCTTTTATGCCTTTATTTGACAGGACAGATGAAGACATGAAAGGGGAGAGAGAGGGGAATGACATGCAGCAAAGGGCTGCATGGTCGGAATCAAACCCTGGCCCACTGCGTTGAGGAGTAAACCTCCACATATGGATGCCCACTCTGCCATCCGAGCCACCTGGGCACCCTAGTTTAGTGTGTGTGTGTGTGTGTGTGTGTGTGTGTGTGTGTGTGTGTGTGTGTGTGTGAGTGTGAGAGAGTGTGTGTGTGTGTGTGTGTGTGTGTGTGTGTGTGTGTGTGTGTGTGTGTGTGTGTGAGAAGGACTCGAATCAGTAATCCTCATAGGGTTCCATGTAGTTGGTGGTCTGCGGGCGAGGAATGGTGTAATCTTTGTTAGGGTCGATGTTCTGAAACACGCAGAAACATGGAATCACACATTCATCATGTCAGTGCAGTTAATAACCATTAGGATTTAGCATTAGTGCTTTCATTAACCTTACAGTATGACTGGGCCATGATTGGCTGCAGTAGTGAAAGGTCACGGCGCTTAATTGCCGAGCATGATGTGAAGTCAGATTGTTAATCCTAAAATGGTTTATTACTCACTGTCACTGCGAATCCCGCCTCGTAGGGTGAGCGCAGCGATTTCTCCGTCCTCCTGCCTGAAGAGAGACACACACATATATCATACAGATAAGCTAATGCTAGCTGCATTTTACACAATGAGAGTTGAGCTGACAATGCATGTTGTTTTGTAATGTTGGACATCGGCTCCATATTCATTCTGGTTTGTAGTTATAATCCAGTACGATAAAGGACGTCTTTCAGTGAATCTGGGATTGCTGCTCAGACTCAGCCGTGGTTACTTTGTTTTGTTTTGTAGAGTAGCCTAGCATAGGACTTCTACATTTTAGCTGGGTTGTTATTTGTTCAGGAAGTGGCCGAAAAAAGCAGAAAAAACACAATTTCTCTTCACCAATGAAAAGTTTGATACATAAGCAGTAAAACACACTAATGCTAAATTAAATACGCTCAGGGTTTTGTTGCTACAGCCTTTCTCTACTAGCTTTTGGCGGCTAATGTTAGCTAACCTTAGCAAACTTCAGATAAAGATATTGCTGTGTAACTGACGCTGGAGTCAGTTTGCTAACCTTTTACAGTAACTCTTCTCTAATGGTGCTGCTGTTTTATGAATTATTATTATTCTCTAGTAGCTACTTCTGGACACATTTCAGAAAACAAGTTAAGGTTTTAAAGTCACTAACTCTGGAAAAACTGCTACAAGATGAGTTCTACTTCTATCAGGTTGCATGCCAGTTTGTGTCATCAATGAGCCGGTATTTACAACTAATATGATTGTTAATGTGGCTCTATATAATGAGGTGTTTTTATTATTCTTGGAATTGAAACATAAGTAGTAGATCGAGCAACTATTTTGATAACTAGTCAAATGTCAAAGTCTAAAGAATCGTGTTTTTGTTAGCTTAGAGTGAGCCCTTCATATCTCCATAGGAATGCGTTTTTAAGTTACTTGAAGGCCACCGTATGTTCTCTACAATCTTGGAAAGAAATGCATCCGTGGAGCGGGATTCAGTTGGTTGGAATCTGTAACTTCACCACCCAATGCCACTAAATCCTAGGTCCTTTAGGGATCTTTTAAGAAACAGTGCCAAAAATTGTTTTGTTGTGTTCAAATGTGAATCATTACTGGTTCTTTGTCAACTGTGGTAGTAAATGAAATATCTTTGGCTTTTGATCGTTGGTTCAGACGTAGTCTATATCCACGACCTTCCACTTCCGGGATTGCTCTGGTGCTGCCAGAAATACCACCTGATCACGCCCTTATTACCCAGATGTCTGTTACCTTCCGCTTTCTTTGTGTCGGCGTTCTAACCTCCGGTGGATTTC
>NC_045747.1:1552787-1560622 GCF_008692095.1 Etheostoma spectabile | reverse complement strand
GGTTACCTGCTCCTCAGATCTCTGCCGGGTAATTCCAGACAGCTAGCTAGACTATCTGTCCAAAAAGTTTTCTGTCGCACGACTAAAACAGCTTTTGAACGTTCACGTTCCACCAAAACAAGTTCCTTCCTGAGGCTATTTTGCAGTGGCAACGCTCCCCTTCCAGTGTTAAGCTCCGCCCAAGACGATTGTGATTGGTTTAAAGAAATGCCAATAAACCAGCGCATGTTTTTCTCCCATCCAGGAATGCTGTGTGGACTAGCCAGACCCTCCTCCTCTGTGCTGTGGAGGAGGGTCTGGAAATGCGAGACTAGTTTGGACCAAACAAGCAATGTAAAGACATCACCTTGTGACGGGGATTTTACACTATCTTCTAACATTTTATTGACGGAAAATGAATTAATCAATTAAGAAAATAATTGTTAGTTGCAGACTTAAAGGACACGTATAATTTACAGAATCATACTTGTATTTTGGGTTTCTACTAGAACATGTTTGTCTGCTTCAATGTTCAAAAAACACTTTATTTTTTCTCATACTGTCTGAATATACCTGCAGTCCCCCTCTGTCTGAAATGCTCAATTTTAGCGCCTGTCTCTTTAAGCCTTGTCTGTTTTGATTGGCTTGTGAGACATAGGAAGGGAAGCCAACTCTGAATAGCTTGTTGACTCCCATATGTTCTGATCTAAGCATCCTGGGTTGTCTTATTTCAGACTTTGTGAGTTTGTAGGCGCTCCAGTTACCCACATGTACGTGCATAAGCACTGAAAAGTGAGTTTTTCATCATACGTCCCCTTTAATAATTTGTACAACTCCCCCTATGCATGATTCACAACCTTTCAATTAAGCACCACTCAGATTGGCTAATGAGGACAGCTTCTCACCTCTCCTGTTTCCACTATCACTCTCATAGCTTCCGTTTTCTTTCCCTTCCTTCGGGCTGGCCAGTCCTGGTATATCAGCGCTGGGGCTGGTCCAACCTACAAAGCTCAGAGGGATATCCTTGGACCTGGCCTCCCCCCTGCAGAAGAAGGCCATCTGGGCCAACCCGTGCCCCATCAGTAACACCCAGCCGTTTGCCACCAAGGCGATGCTAAGCACAGGGTCATCCCACTGCGGCCGGCGGCCCACCTCCTGGTTCCCCCTGATGAGCATGGTGATCCACACCACCCAGATGCAGACGGAGAGCAACAGTGTGAGGAAGAGCAGCGTGGCTTGTGTTTGGCTCTGCTGGCGGATGGCCCCCGTGTAGCTGTAGCTGTATGTGGAGCAAGAGCGGTGCAGATAGTGCAGGGCGAGGATCAGGCCGATAGCCAGGAGGCACAGCACGTAGATCTGCATCATGACAAATTCCTCCTGGCTGTACTCGCAAGGTTTCTCGTCCCGGACCAACACAACGATCAGCCACTGGGTAGAGATGATAACCTGTACGGTGGAGAGCCCCAGCGCCATGGCGGGCTGCCCCCAGCCCCGGGCCGCTGCAAAGCCCAGCAGAGCGAGGCAGCGGGCCAGCAGGCAGGAGAAAGCCAGGGAGAAGAGCACGCTGAAGAGGAAGAGCCTGGTGGGGCAGGTCTGAGGGGTGAGGCGGATGATGAAGGAGAAGCTGATGGCAAAGATCCCAGCTGTGGCCAACAAGTACATGGACATGCAGGCCACGGTGCCTCCGATGCTGCTGCGCTGGTTCCTCGATGAAATACAGATACACAGGGACCAGAACAGCAGGGCTATGAGGAGAACAATGCTGAACAGGAAGCCCGAAGTGGCCAGGGTCTCCACAACGATGCCCCACGCTGCCCGGCGGTCACACAGGTACCTGTAGATGGGGTTCAGTTCTGTGCCGCAGCCTGGCACTCCCTTCAGGAAAGGACCACCTGAGGTTGTGATTGGCGGGTTGGTTGTGGCATTGATTGAGCTGCTGTTGGTTGACTGGCACAGACATGTGAGAGGGACATAGAAGAGGAGGAGGAGGGGAAGGATGGGGGAAAGGGATTTGTGCTTCTCTGGTAAAAAAGCCATCTTAATTTAAAGGAATCCACTGAGGGGGAGGACTCAGTCCTTCCTTTTAAGTGTCCTTTTGATGCACACGCTCTTTTCTCCTTAAGATATATTCTCCTGAAACAAAAAAACACAAAATAATTTCAAAAACATCAACAGCGCAAAACAAAGCATGATAAAACGGAAGACAGGATAACACAGAGCTTAACACAACATGGAAAAGGAGAAAGGGGAGAGCGGTTTGACAGGTGGAGTGGAGTGAAGAGCGCAGGAGGAGGGAGTGCACAAAACGTGCCAGAGCAAGGCAGAGGAGCGTGTTAGCCAGAGATAACAATGGAGCAAAAAACAACTGCAACATGGAAGTGAAGCTGGGACATAGCAGCAGACGTGAAAGGTAACTGCATCAGCTTCATGATCAGGTTTGTATGCGACAGATGGGAGATATTCACTCCTGATAGCTGACCGCCACTTCCTCCAGCCTGTAACAGGAGCCTTTGTTTCAGCGCCAGAGAATCAAAGATGACCTTTAGTAGGACTATCACTCCATAAATATGGCCGAGGCCCTCAACTTTGCCCTGACAATGGCCTTCATTTGTATAGTCAGGAGGTCATACAGTGGTGGGGTGGGGGGGAGTACAGCACTTCTTCCATCCTAATAAAAGAGCATGGAGGTTTTTGAGCAACCTATTAATCAGATTTCTACCAAGATTGTAATCCAATTATTGTAGCTGTCATTAGAAACAATTAATAGCATGATGTGCACATGTATTCCAGAAATATATTCAGTATTATAAGCAAATAGAGTATTCATGTCACAATAAGATGGCATCGCCAAAGCAGGATCAAAACTTTTATATAATAAAAAAAAAAGTGAAACTTACTTTTTTTTTTCTCCTTTGGGATGTGAAGTCTTGACTAAAGTTTGGCTGGACGCCTTGCAATAAACGGCCCCCTTAATACCCCTCCTATCCGGATGATGGTCCCATACCTCTGCCAACCCGAGGTAACAGGAAGAGCACTAGAAGAGCGCGGGTGGGAAGCGATGCGAGTCTCTGAGGTCTGAAGAAGAAATGTTTTCACCAACTGTTTCGGCAAGGCAGAGAAACCTGCAGGCCAAGTCGTACCCTCCTGTCAGTCCCCTCCTGTCTCTCTGTGTCCCTCCCTCAGACACACCTGGAGGTGATGATGCACACAGTCACACGCAGAGAGGGAGAGTTCACCCCTCCCTAGTGATGAACCCATTTCCCAAAGGAATTTGCATCCCTTTCCCCTGATCACTGTGCACTTTTTACGTGGAGTAACAGGAGTGTGTTGAGCTTGTTTTTGTTCGGGAGTTAAGGTGAGAGTTTAACTGACTCATCCCGGTATCATCGGGATACAGAACAGGACCGGCCATCACCTTGGTTACCCTTAAATCACAGCAACAACATTTGGAATCGGCGAGTTAGCCGCAGGGGGAGTTGCGTCAAGAACAGAGTTGTGCGAGTGCTTTCAACCGTTGTCTTTTACAAGCCCATACGTAACGCCTCAACTCATGCCTGTACAAGCAGAGTTTACAGGGTGTGTCCGCTTGAACCTTAAGTCACTCTTCAACTGTAAAGTCACACTAGTGTGCAAAACACAGCTTTGTCTGTTGAACATCAAACGTATTTGCTGTGTGTGTGTGTGTGTGTGTGTGTGTGTGGTAGGTAACAACATTAATCTCCATTATAGCTACTGAGTATTTCAAACTCAAAGTCTCCCTGCTGTCTCCCCTAATACTGGAGGTATTTAAGCATGACATTCATTTCTTTTCCCACACAAATCCCCGTCCCCGGCTCAAGGCTGGAATGAGAAGAAGTGAAACGTTTGTGTTCAGATTATCTGTCACTCAGTGATAGCAGGTCAATATTTTGACAGAGGAACCATAGCAACCCTGGCGTTAAAGGACGTTGGCGGAAGCCATGTGGTCGTGTATCTGTGGTGAATTTTACAGACAGTAGGCCAGATTTACACTAGTTCATTTACACTGGGAATTTCTTTTTATGAAACGTACTTTGAATCTAAATAAGCTTCCTTAGTGCATTAAAAAAGTCATGAAAAGAGAGCTTATTTATCAAACAGTGGTTGGGCTAAACCCTCAAAGTCCTCAAGTCCTAGGAACACCCCCCCTGCGAACTGATCTCAGTTAATTTAACCCTCCTGTTGTCCTCGGGTCAAATTTGAAACCATTTTCAAAAAGTTTCTGTATCAGAAATTTGGGGTTTTATCAACCAAAATGTCCCAAAAAAATAATGTGGATGGTTCCATACGATGCTCTTTACAAGTAAAATAAATGATCAGTTCACTACTTTCTTTGAATTCGGGTGTTTTATAAAATGTTATAGCATTTGGAAAAAAAAAAATGATAAAAGTTGAAAAAAACATTGAAGTGACAAAGTGACAAAAATGATGGAAAAAGCTTAAAAACATTGGGCGGGAAACATAACAAAAATGTCAAAAACGCAGAGAAAAAGTGACAAAAACATTGGGAAAAGGGGGGAAAAACTTGGAAAAAATTATTATTTTTAATTTGGACACGACGTTGGAAAAAATAAATAAAAAGAATTTCAAAGAAAGATGTGTTAGATGGATAGATATTTATTCATTGATCCCAAAAAAAAAGGGAAACGATGTTGTAACAGCAGCAAACATACATACATACAGAATATAAATATAAATGAAATACTAGGATACAATATCCATACTAACAATGTGCAGAGAAGGAATATACAATGTACAGGAATAAAAATATAAGAACAAATATTTGAATACATACAGGATGGGAAAACAAAATGTGCAATTGCTTAAATAGTGTTGTAGGCCTTTTAATGCTTATTCAATGTATCTGTTAAATACTATTAACTATTAACGTTTGTTTATTAGCTGGCCCTTGGCCATCCTGTCATTTTGCAAAAATGGCCCCTGGGCAACGCAAGTTGAACTACCGTAACTTTTGTTTTGGGTCTTTTTAGACTAGCGGCATTAGTTTATGGATGGTGATGTCATTCTGTGTCTGTCGCTCTTCCACTTTGGTCCTGACTGATGTATCTCAACAACCATTCGAAAAATTGCTAATGAATTTTGAACCAACATTTAATTAATCCCACTGACTTTGGTGACCCCCTGACTCTTCCTCTACTTCAGGAGTCTTTCATGTTTTTTTGTGCCAGGGACCTGTTAGCTGAAGGAGAGACAGAGCAGGGACCAACCACATATTGGATTAAATTGATTAATGGCACATTAAACTGGGCCTAAAATAACATGTAGGGCGGCCTAAAGTCTTTACACATACCATTTGATGGTACATACAATACTAAGCTTTTAAAATAATAATTATTGACAAGCATTCATATATGTATACACCATGTTTTAATGTTAAACTTATATGTAGCACAGTAAACCCTTAAGTTGAACTGTATCAGGCCTCCTTACCTAGAGGCCAATAAGTCATCAATGTTGTGTACAGTTTTGCTAATAATATGTTGGACTCATGTTTATGTATATTTTCAGACATATTAACTTTGAAACTTTTTTTTTTATTTTTAAATGATTGAACAATAACTTGGGGCCCCCCTGCGGTATACCTCTGAGGACCCTCATAGGGTCCCGGGCCCCCTGTTGAAGATCTCTGCTGTAGAGCTACAATGAGGTTGACATTTGCTTCTTCTTCTTTTTTAATGAAATGTCTCAAAAGCAATGGGCTGGACTGACATGAAATGGGATTGAAATGGGATTCATTCATGTCCCCCTCAGGATGAATTGCTGTACCTTTGGGGACCCTTTTTAGTTGGAAGGGCCTCTAGGGGCATCTAGCTCCATCATCAGGTCAAAATTTGAATTTGTCCAATACTGGCTCATGACTAAATACCTGCAAAGCTAATGACATTCCCATCAGCCCCAGCTGTGTGCTCTGTCTTACTCTAATTAGAAAGTGTAGAAACTAATGTGGTGAACATGATAAATGAAGCATATCAACATGCACCGCCGTTTAATCCAGCCGCACAGAGCTGCCAGCGTGGCTGTAGACTCTTATTAATAAGCAGTGGATATAGGGTGTTTGTCATGGAAAAGGCTTATATTATCATACATAATATATCTAGAATATAACAGAGAAACATACCAGCATAAGCCCTAGGACTCACTGTTTGAATATACGGGGTTTGACTTATGTAGTACCACATCATTTATTTTCCTTGTGAGAAGAGATAGAACACAGTTTCTTGGTAATATCATGATTTGTTTTCCTTTTCCAACAAAGAGCCTCGTGGGAGTGTGTAGATGTCCGGAAGCCTTAAAACGAGCGGTAATTATTATTAGATCTACTCAGACGGCATTGTAGTTAAGACACAGAAGGAAATTTCATTAAATTTGAGTTAGAAGACTATTGGGAAATGTTGGGAGAGTACTGTTTTGTTGTTTCTCATCTGAGGTCCTTGTTTAATATGGGATTTATAGGGATATAGGGAAATGAAGTCAGGACTTGTTTGGCATGTTGTTGTTTTTTTTTTATGTGATTCATTTGAAAGCGGCCATACTGTTTTCATCGTTTATTGGGTTTCCCAGAAAGAAAGAAAAAGAGATGGACAACATGAGTACTTAAAATATACACATTTTACTGCAGCTACCAGGACGTACCAGTTCACAGTACATGATCTGTGGTGGTGTGCTTGCAACACAAAACATATGTAATATATGCCTTTTGTTTTCTCTCAGGAGGGACCTGGGTTCAGATAGCAGCAAGGAGAGAGAGAGATGGGATAAAAGGGAGTTCATCCTCCGTGATCACGTGAACGTGCATTGTAATTTTCACCATTACAGCTTATATATATATATATATATATATATATCACACGCTCTTCTTGCATCCCCTGGTGTTCACAGTAACCTTGTGGACAAGGAGTAGAAAATACAAATGCAAAATAAAAGCAGGAGGAAGTACAAAAGGTAGGACGGAGGACAAGGTCAAAAGGTTTCAACGCTGAGAGAAAAATATTTACATTTTAATAGACAGCTAGAAGCAAATACATGCTAGTGTTTTGCTTGCCGTGGGTTAGGAGCGCTGGAGGGGAAGACGGGGGGGGGAGTCGGGAGAAGACTATCATAGATGGATGAAAGGTGAGGGAATAAGGTACGTGGAGTTCTTTTTCTCGTCTTCTCAACTCAAGTATATATATAGTATAAACAGTATCGTATAATAATATAAAAATAACGTTATTATGCTTTCCGTCCACTTAGTGGAGTGAAGCACGAGGTAGATAGACGAGAGGGCGTTAGGGGGGGGTGCTGGCAGCCTTATCATGGCGTGCCGAGCCGGGGCGAAGAGAAGGCCGGGCGGAGAGGAGGACACGGAAGAGAGGTGCAGGCAGGCGAGGAAGGCAGCAGGCTAGATGATGCCGTATTTGGCCAAGTCGCTGAGCTCCATGTCGCCGAAGGCTTCCCATGGGCACACCACTGTGATGTCCGTGCCAAGTCCCTCCATGCCGGGGATGTCGTCACCAAAGCTGCAGGAGAGGAAACGGACAGCCGGGTGAGTTGGGTGAGTTTGCATTTAAAACATACGTAGAATCAAGTGGCTAACAACAGTAGTCACGCATTGCCAGACCTTCCTCCACCGCGCTGCGGAGGAGGGGCTGGCTAGTCTACACACCAATCTAGGAATCTGGTTTATTGACACTACTGTACACCAATTACAATTGTCCTGGGCGGAGCTAAGCGGCAGAGGGCGCCATGGTGCCGCTGCAAAATAACCTCGGTGGAATACGTGTACGTTCAGAAGTAGTTTTAGTCGTGCAACAGAAAACTCAGATTGGACAGATAGT
>NC_045747.1:1552021-1552767 GCF_008692095.1 Etheostoma spectabile | reverse complement strand
ATTTACCCTGCAGAGACCTGAGGACCAGGTAACCATAGTCCTCAGAAATCCACCGGGGGTTAAAATTTCAACACAAAGAAAGAGGAAGATAACGGACGTCGAGCGGAATTCCCGACGGCAACAGAGCAATCCCAGAAGTGGAAGGTCGTGGATATAGACTAACAACAGATGTATCCAAGGTTGTATCCATTGGTTCCACAGATGTATCCATTGGTTCGAGGTTATTACGACATTTATGTGATGGAGAAAACTTACTTTTACTTTAAGAGTTTAAAAACTGTCAAACGGTTCAAGTGTGAGATGAATTGATTTCCACACTTCGATCAGTCTTTACTTGATTTAAGATGATCTAATACACATATATCACCTCCCCTAGTGTTTTGTTTAAGCTTCTCAATCGGTTTTGTTCTCCAACAGTAAATTATTTTGTTTACTAATTTTTCTTTAAAACCGAACATGATGCATCTTGGTGTGCTGTGTTGTTCACATCAACTGTGCCCAATTCCCAATTAAAATGAAAAACAAAAACACGTATAGTAAATGTAAGTTTTAGGTTTTTCTTACCCTTTCTGGCCTGGTTTCGGGGCTTTGCTCTTGAATGTACGGGTCTGCCTCTGCTTGAACTTGGGTGGTCCCTTCTTGGGTGTGGTGGGTCCCACTGTTGCAGACGGGGCGAGGGCGCTTCCTGCAGGGGGGTTGGCGTTCATTTCTGCTGAGGGTCTCTAAAAGACGGAACAAGCGTCGTC
>NC_045747.1:1548908-1552011 GCF_008692095.1 Etheostoma spectabile | reverse complement strand
GAGATCACAGCCTCCCTCTCCCCCACCCCCCCTCCCCTCTCTCCATCTCTCTGCCCTCTGTTAATCCTGTGTCCTTCCAGCTCTCAATGCCAATCAGTGGAGATTACGCAGATAAATTTAACCAGCCAGATTAACTGTAATCCCACTCTGATCCGCAGCAGATTAACAGCCCTTCTTGGACAACAGCCAATACCATGTGCCATGACTTTCCCATTCAACGTATTCAACATTCATGTAATCATGTTTATGTCTGTCAGCTGGACACGGGTCTCTTGCTGACCAAAGGAGGCTGCGCTGACATTATACTGTACATGGTGTTGTTTTCTGTGCATGGACATGCTAATCTCTTGATTGAAATGTCCCTCTTGTCCTCATCTCCAACCTGATCTTAAGCAATATCTGACCTGATCCCTCCCTCCCTCCCTCCCTCCCCCTGACTGCTAACACTGGTAATCCAGTTAAGGCAATTTGACAGAGGTGGCAATCTTTTAGCACGTTACGTTAATCCACCATATGCGCCTTCATCAACAGAGCTGGATTGCCTCTCGATAGTTACGAAGGGTCCCCTGAGGACCCGTCTTCTTCCTGCTCTCATGGGTTGAGATCTGTCAAGCTGCACAGCATGATGTCGATCATCTGTTGCTGTGATTTTTTTCCCCCCTAAAGTCAATCCTCTTTACACTGGGCATATTGAAACACACTCGTGTTCTCCTCTTTTTCAGTTTCTTTGCTTCAAAATATGGCATTTTTGAATTTCACTACATCTTTAATTCAACCTCCATTTTTAATTTGTAACATCAAATTAAATTACATTGCTAGCACAGGATAAGTAGAAATTGTAATAGTTTTTCTTCGTCATTCGTGTTCAAGCTCTTTTCATTCATGCATTCAATCGGTTCCTTGTATCCGCTTTCAGTTTTTAGCGCGCACTGCACACGTGCAGATCTGCATAAAAGCCGTCATTATCATCAGAAAGTCATCCTCATCTGAATTCTTGCATTGTCTAGTTCAAAGCTGACATGACTCGTTTGATCTATAACCACCAACACAAGTTGTAACCGTTACCATAGAAACACGATTAAAGTGGACTGTAGCTTTTTAACGATGTCATCAGCAAGTCATGTCAATTAAGTTCTTACCTGTTGTCACAGATATCCCAAGAGGCCGCCGCAGATCTCCGCTCAGAAACAGTGCTTCTTGTCTTCTGTTTGTGAAGCTTGTTGTTGGTGTTTGTGCTTTTATATCTTCACCTCTAATCCCCTCACCACCCTCTTCTTTCCAGTTCTCCTCCTCCCCCCTGCCTGGCTATAATTGTCCTTGTGCCCAGTACCCCGCCTGCTGCCCTCCCCTTAACTGCCATGGCAGCGAGGCGGTGCAACCCACTGGGTAGACG
Source organism: Etheostoma spectabile (assembly GCF_008692095.1). Lineage (NCBI taxonomy): Eukaryota > Metazoa > Chordata > Actinopteri > Perciformes > Percidae > Etheostoma > Etheostoma spectabile. Next base: position 1,550,618 of record NC_045747.1, on the reverse strand, counting down.
GTGTCAAAGATCAATCTGGAAGGATTTGATGGGGCTTATCCCTCTAAACCGCAGCACGCCTGCGTTCAGCTTTGCTGTGCGGAGACGGCCTGCTGTCATCTCAGGTCCATGTGAGATGCTGTTTTCAAGTAGGGGGTGTGGAGCCCAGCTGTGAACAAACTCTCATTCCATTACATTTAAATGTAGTTTCTTGTGATTTTGAATTTTATACAAACCAAAAAGAAGCTCAGCACGATCAAATTCTCTCTCTAATAAAAGTTGCATGTTTGATCGTGAATTAGAGGACATGTTAAGTACTTAATATTTAGATTTGGATAAATCGTTGCCTTCATCGGGTTTTTGCTCTGGGCCAAAGAACTCAAGCTGGAGGACAGATGAAAGTGTCCAAAAAGTGTCCTTCCACCACGGTGTCAAACACGGTCAAACGTCACCTTCTTTTCATTCATGTTCATGTTGTCCTCAGGTCAAATGGACCCGTTTTCCCATATCAATGTTCTTTTCAATGCCCCAAAATAATATGATTGATTCCACCCAACGCTCTTTGGCAAATCACAGACTGGAATATGTCCCAGGACTATTTCAAAACCACTTCAATATTTTTTAAAATGCTATAAAATTGAATAAGACACCCCAAAATGAATGAAAGTAGAGATTTCTTCTCCACTTTCATTCATTTTGGGGTGTCTTATTCCTTTAAATTTAGTCTAAATGTATATTGTATGTATGTATGTATATTTTTTCCTATGTGCTGCTGTAACAGTAAATTTCCCATTTTTTGGGATCAATGAATATCTATCTATCGATCTATCTAAATAATTCCTAATTTCTGCTTTTCTAATGTTCTAATAGTTCATTGACAATAAATACCAATAATAACTGTAAAACTAAAATTAATAAGTTAGTGTTGCGTAGTGTTGAAAACGTCAAAAAACAGTGACATTGAAAACATTGAAAAAAAGAGTCAAAAGTGTTGAAAAAAGAGACAAAAACTTAAGAAAAAGTTAAAAACGTGGATAAAATGCGTCAACAAAAGTGTTAAGTGCACCTCGTGTTCCCAACACGTCTTCCAATTGCTTGATTTGTTATGTAATTGTTATTTACACCACTATTTGTGTCCGAGCGTCACGGCACGGGTTCGGGGCTGATGCTCGGAGGGAGGTGCAGCCAAATTGGGCGGGCCAGTGGTGCAATGATTTATCTGATTAACAGCAGTCACGTAACTACATCTAACGTTTCTTACTGGACACAAACAAACTGAACAAATAGCTGCTCCGGTTGCCTTCGACGTGCCTCTAGATAGTTTAGATCATTTGCTTCTTCCTTGGACAATGTGGATAAAAATCCTCATACAGTAGCTATTGTTTCAGTAGTTAACCCTTGTATGGTATTCGAGTCAAATTGACCCCATTCAAAATGGTACCAGTATAATTTTTTTCTACCTAAAAATCAATGTCCTTACCTTATTTTCCGTGATAAACACGTATTCCTGACTCAATTCAGAAAATTATCCTGGATATGACCACTTATGTTTTTTTCATAGTGGATTTTTAACATGAATTATAACTTATGACAAAAAAACTAATCCCACTTCAGTAAAGACTGATTGCATTCCCTAAACATATGTGTTATCTCAAGTGTTTGAAATTGAGATAAAGACAATATTGGTTAATAGATTATGAAGTAAGATTTGATTTCAGAATTGTTTTTAAA
>NC_045747.1:1548283-1548898 GCF_008692095.1 Etheostoma spectabile | reverse complement strand
AAATAAGTCACGGGTCAATTTGACCCGGGGGACACGAGCGGGTCCCGAAAGTGAAGACAACACGAGGGTTAAGGAAAAGTCAAATGACAAAGGTTTTAAATGTAAGACAATATATAAAAAATGGACCTTGCCTGATCCGTGCACGTTAATGTTTGTGTGTGGACAATCTTGAGGGAGGAGTCCGGATTAGTTTGTTTGGAAGCGGGACAAGTACTGAGACAAAGCCATGACATAACCGCAGAGCGCTGTTGGGAAGTTATGTAAGCACACCTTTTAGTCCAAATTCTTCAAATGAAGCGCTTTTTTAAACTCACCGACTCACAAAGACACAGGAAAGACCCTTGTTTCATCCTCTTGTTCTTCCCTTTTCTTTGCATTCTATCTTGAATTCTTATTAGAGCCCGACTGATATATTGACGGGCCGATGTTATCGGCCGATATTAGGTATTTCCCAATATATCGCCATCGGCATTTATAATGGCCGATTTTTTTTCAAATATTCATTCATCAGAATCATTTATAAATCTTTTATAAATCAATATTTGAAAAATTAAAACAGACTGTGAGCCATGTTATGAGTGTTGTTGTTGCATAGTTTGTCCACCAGAGGGCGCT
>NC_045747.1:1544054-1548273 GCF_008692095.1 Etheostoma spectabile | reverse complement strand
CCTGTTGGCAACACTGATCATTTTTGTTAATGTGTTTTTGTTTGAAGGACTTTAGGTTTCATATCTTAAGTTTTGCATTTTATACATTTTATTTATCAGACCTTTGATATATTTTGATGTTCCTCTGTTCTGTTGTGACAATAAAACAAGTTATTATCAAATTATTTTAGTGAAAACTCAAATAAGTACAAATAACTAATGTTAGCGAAATCTATTTATGTTTTGTGACACATTTCTGGATTTTTTTTTTTTAATATATATCGGCCGATATGTTGACATATGTTGGATTTTTAAATAATGAAATATTGGTATCAGCCTTTATCCTCCTTTATCGATCAGGCTCTAATTCTCATCTCATACATTTATTTAATATAATATATTGTATATGTTTTAAAGTAAGACAAAGCCAAGGCGACAGCTTCACAATAATCTACAGCCATGCTAGTGGCTCTGTGAGGCTGTAGCCACAGCCGTGCCTGAAGCTAAATGCTAACGTTCACATGCTAACATGCTGATGCTGACCGGCATAACGTTTGGCGTGTTAGCGTGCTAACATTTGCTTTATGACCCAGCGATGCCATCATAAGTCAGGGGATTAACAAGGTCATTACATTTCATCCAGACCAGAGTTCATTGCAATCCATCCAACAGTTTTTAAAATATCCACTAACAAAAACAAACACAAATGGGATCCTCATGTAGTTAGCACTAGAGGAAAAGTCTGAAGATTTTCAAAGTAGTTAGGACTAATCCTCCAAGGCTACACGAGTGTCTGTGCCAAATTTCAGGATCAAACCAATTGGCATAGCCATCCCTGGATAGCATGATGTGCATGATATGGCATAATACTCATAATTCCAACTACAGTATATATTTAATGTGTGTGTGTGTGTGTGTGTGACTTGTTCGGCCTCACAGGCAGCATTGTATCACAGCCTGTCAAACATCAGCTAAGAGTATGACAAATCAGTTCATTCATGAAGTTAAATGAATTCCTGTGTGTGTTCAGAGGAAACCATACCCTTTTTACGTCCAAGCTCTCAGGCTTGAGGACCAACATATACAGTACAGGCATTCTAGTAAACTACATATGATCTGTTGGACGTATGGAGGTTTGCTTCCCACTCCGCGAAAGAGACCAAGAGTGAGTATTCTTGGCTTATGAAAGCACCTTTTTTTAAATCAAAAAGGGTCTAGACAGAACTGAACCACAGTCTCTTCTGTCACTTTTGACTCAGATGCTGAACTCCCACTTTGTGTCCAAGACAAATTGACATGTTTAAATTCTAAGCCATTAACCCAAAAATATCTATAGAGTGTCAGGAAACACACCAGACACACTAACATTCACTCAGCTTTCAGCCCACCTGTGATTTTGCTTTGATCCTCTCTGCACCCACCAAAGGTGAAAAGTAAGCTGATTCCCAGCAGCTTTGAATGGCTAAATATTGACCCATCTAGTGTCTGTGATTACAGTAGGATGGGGGACACAGTCGTAATAAAGATGGGTGGAGAGATATACGTTCCTAACACTGATATTTCTGCATGTACTTAGCCACATTTGAGAAAATACGTCAAAGAATTGATGTTGTGATACCATTTTTAAGATGAAAACTTGTCACCATTGAAACATTTTTGAAGACAAATGAGTTAAAATATCAGTATAAATGTGTCCAGAATGTAGCACCTGGACTAATAATAGTCTTGTGTATTGACCACACATGTCTTAACATGTCATAAAATGTCTGTCCCATATGAATTGGGGCAAAGAGCTCCGACCGTGTGGTTTGCTGGTGAACATGATGTCAGGCGGTGGTGGGCCATAACTGGTGTTAAGTAGAGCAAGTTCAGAGAGCAATGACAGATTCCATACAGCCTACTTAAAACACATGTATACTTACTAATCCACACTCATACACTAAGTCAGAGCTTCTCAACCTTTTTTCCTCACATGTATGCCCACAGCCCCGTCAAGTAGCCTTTCAAAAACAACACCAGTCATGTTCCAAATATTTTACATTTATTTAATTTATTTTTAAATCTTATACAGTTGAACTGCAGTGTTAAGGTTGTGTTAGTATAGTTTGCGTTTGTCGTACTGGTAGAAGCCAGAGGTTTTTTCAATCGTTTATATGTCACTTTTAGCTAACTATTTCAAGTTTTTATCTGTTACTTGTAGCTAACTATTTCAACTGCTAATTCTATATTTGTAGCTAACTATTGCAACTGTTAATTCGTTACTTGAAGCTAACTATTGCAAGTGTTCATCCGTCACTTTTAGCTAACTGTTGCAAGTGTTTATCCCGTCACTTTTAGCTAACAGTTTCAACTGTTTATTCATTTCTTATCTAACTTTATCAACTGTTTATGGATTACGTTTAGCTAGCTATTTTACATTTCTCTGCTGGCATCTTTTACTGAATGAAAGTTAGCTGAGCCCCTTACACAATCTTGTCAACCTGACCTCACAGAATTACTCAAAATGAACACGGCCCGTTAAGTTAAGGAAAAGGTTGTGAGTGGGATTACTTTTCCATGACTTTTTGGACAACAATGGGACAGTTGGGTTTAGGAAAAGAAGAACTGGATGGTTGGGTTTAGGAAAACGGTAAACGGTTGGGTTTAGGATGTAGTAGCAGTAGTAAGGTTTAGATTTTTGCTTTTGTGTCTTTAATGATTAAAGTGCTGCCTGTAACAGATTTGTTCATGTTCACCCATAATGTATTTTGTACGTGATTGAGTTCAGACTGATTCCTCATAAGGAGCTCCTGTTTTAAATGAGACACTGCTGTGACTCCAGTGAGTGCAAAATATTGCAGCAAGGCTTTCAACCACAGCTCTGAGATGGGAGTCTCTTCTGGCTGGCTTTGGTAATCTGTGTCAAAAATGTATTTCACGATCTTCTGATCCTCCAGACTGAAAAACTGAGGCTAAATAAGCTTTATTGAGAGTCAGTATCATCCTGTTCAATCTCCTCTTAAAACCTATTCTTGTAAAGTTTCTTAATCTGTTGGATCGGCCAGATCTGTGATGCAGATCACTGCTCTTGTTGTTATTGTTGTTGTTGCATTAATATTAGATATTAAAACAAACAACCCTGCTTTTGTATTTTACACAAGTCATTTTAATTCCAGTTCAGTTAGTCACTATTTGCAGGTTTCTCCTCTCCCTTTTGATTAAAATTCCATGGCATGGCTTACAGAAATTGACTTAAAATGCAACTAATGCTTTTACTCATTCATGCAAACACACATTATGCATTTTCATTTCCCATCTGCCACGCTTCTTTAAGCTTTGAAGTGTAAAATAACTTAGCCTAAATCTTTTACTTTCACGGCAACCAGCAAATTTCTTTTATGTATGCATTTGCCTGTAGTAAATGTATTCATTTTCATTTTGATTAATAGGATTTTTTCATAAACCTTACATTTCTTATTAAAAGCACTCCAATTTCATGGTAATTCTCTGCTGTTGAATAAGCATTTAAAAAACATGCTCGTGTTCCTCGAGTCATCATGTAGTAGTATTGATTTACTAACATGATGACTGAGGAACTTTGTGTACAGTGTTTCGTGGCTTCATTTGACCATTTTGAAAAATGACCACATTTTATTGCTGTAACAAATGATGGATGGATTATTGTCCTTTTTGTATTTCTGGTTTTGGTATCTTTCCATGGAGGCTGGAGGAATTATCCTGCGTGTCAGAGTGATGTAAGACTTTAAGCCAGTGTGCTGAACTAATTGGAGACTGGGAAGAATTCTCTGAAGTGCAGATTGACCTGAATCTCATTTGGCTTATGTTGTTTGTCGTCATGAGGCATTTTCTCAAAAACAGTTTCAGGAACTGATTATGTCTCATCTTCCTCTTTTTCAAAGCACGGACACTTTGTAAAGATTGTCTTCTCATTTATGTCCTTTTACGTTGTTTCTATCAGTGTATTTGTCCATAGTTCAAAGAGTCTGTCAGATGAAAATCGTATGGAAGATATTTACAAAGTGTTTTTATCTCAGGGCGAATTACTGTCATTGCTACAGTTGTGTGATTTGGTGTCATGTTAAGTCACAAATGTCTCAACCATCAACACACTGAAACTTGTTTCAGAAACGTGCTGTGTTTGCTGGACTTAACAGCTGCTAAGAGGATGATTGCAACCCGTTGGAAGCCACCTCATGAGTTATCTTATCGTTCATGGATCCTTTCTTTTTTGGATGTCACG
>NC_045747.1:1543748-1544044 GCF_008692095.1 Etheostoma spectabile | reverse complement strand
CTTTCGACGGCTCGTGTGGGTGGAGCCTCGGGGAAGAATTTGAAGACTTGGCACAGCATTGCTGAGTCTTTGATGGAAATGCTGTAGCCTTTTCTGTTGTTTGCGTGTGTGATTGGCCCCTTGTCTTGTGTCTGTCTGTGTGTGTGTCTGTTTGCGTGTGTGATTGGTCCTTTGTCTTGTGTCTGTCTGTGTGTGTGTCTGTTTTAGTGTGTGATTGGTCCCTTGTCTTGTGTCTGTCTGTGTTTGTGTCTGTTTGCGTGTGTGATTGGTCCCTTGTCTTGTGTCTGTCTGTGTGT
>NC_045747.1:1541852-1543738 GCF_008692095.1 Etheostoma spectabile | reverse complement strand
GCGTGTGTGATTGGTCCCTTGTCTTGTGTCTGTCTGTGTGTGTGTCTGTTTGTTTGTGTGAATGGTCCCTTGTCTTGTGTCTGTCTGTCTGTGTGTGTGTGTGTCTGTGTGTGTGATTGGTCCCTTGTCTTGTGTCTGTCTGTGTGTGTGTGTGTCTGTGTGTGTGATTGGTCCCTTGTCTTGTGTCCGTCTGTTTCTGGATGTGTTGTTTTGTCTCCCTCCCGTTTTTCCTCTCTGTGATTTTTTTGGCCCTGGGACACGTTCCTATGTCCCAGTGTGCTGTTTATAGCTGTTTGTGAATGTTATATGTACATTATTATTTTTTCTGAATATCAAAGTAAAAATTTGATCACAAAAAACCCATACTGAAACTTGTCAATGAGAAGCAATCCTAACCACTTTGTGAAAAAAATCAATCTTACCCACTTTGTGAAAAGAAAATCGATATTACCTTTTGATTTATCTATGTGCCGATGCCTTTTAATTACGGCAAGAGTGTTCTTCCCTGGCTGCCACTTTGTCAAACTATCCTCCTTTTCTTCTGAAACCTTGAAGCGAGTCTCTAAAAATTGGGATTACGCTGCAGAACCTTCAAAGTTGAGTCACAGCAAGGGCCTCTCTGCCATAAAATCCTGTTATTTCCTCGCCTCAGTCTGTGAGCTACATGTGCTGCAGCAAGTATGTGGGTGTGCAATTATTAATATGCCATATTTCATTTGATGCAGGAAGGAAAACACTGCATAAAGAAAGAAAGAAGGCAGTGGACAACTTCGCTTTCATGCAGCCATTGCTATAAAGTCAGAAAGATCCATGTTGCATAGAATATGCTGAATGCTCTTTGTTAAACCCCAACCTTGGCTTTGATGTTATTTGAATCAGAAATGAAAGCAAGGACAAAATGAGAATTCCTTCATAAGAAAACTTGGATGATTGGTTTTTATTCTCAGTCATAAAGAATGTTATTGAACACACAGTATCGCACAAACAAGTCCAGGAAATGGGTGTAGACTTGACCTTGGCTTTGATGTTAGACGAATCAGAAAGGTAACAGTAGAGGATGTTGATAGTTTGAACTTTTTCTTTTTTTCACAGAGGTATACTCTTGCGTTTGAATATATTGAATATAAACTGAGAAGTCCAGATATTTCTATAAAAATGCGCAATTATGTGAAAAAGTTAAATAAAGCCTTGTTCAAGTATCATGCAGCTCCCTCAGGAGCCACATGACATCAAGTCCTCCAACCCATACGACCACATAGATTATTTGCTCCTACCCTACAACATAAACCAGGATTTTCCCACAGCTTGTTTTGTAACTTAACTTAAGTATGTAAAGTAATGTTTTGTATGTAACTTAACTTATGACTTGACATACAAGTTAAGTTATGTACGTAAATTAAAATTAGGTTTTTTTTTCACACGGGATACGTACCATGTGACAGTCCTGTGTTTGTTCAACCCATCCTTCCCTGCACGGACCCTTTATACATCATCACCTGTCTTCCTACTTTGCTCCCGTCATAACTACAAAGGCCACAAGTGGTCACCGCCACTATAAACGTGAAGCTCCTTAGTCTATATCCCCAACTTTCCACTTGGAGGATTGCTCAGTTGCTGCTAGCAGAGTTTCCTTCTGCGCATAGCTTAATCCCGACAAAACCGCAAGGTTGAATTTAAGCCTGCATTCACGTTTTGTAGCTTTTTGCAGACGGTGTGGTCCTAATGGCATCATCCTCTTGTGACCTTCAGCATTCAGTGGTGCTGAATCGGTACTGGATCGGTTCGCAGCCAAGTGTGAAGTGGCTGGGATGAGGATCAGCAACTCTAAATCTAAGGCCATGGTTCTCAGCACGAAACCAATGGAGTGCCTACTCCATGTAGGGAAT
>NC_045747.1:1541533-1541842 GCF_008692095.1 Etheostoma spectabile | reverse complement strand
CCCAAGTGAAGGAGTTTAAATACCTTTGGGTCTTGTTTGCGAGTGAAGGGACCATGGAGCGGGAGATTGGTCGGAGAATCGGCGCAGCGCACGCGGTATTACATTCAATTTATCGCACCGTTGTGACGAAAAGAGAGCTGAGCCAGAAGGTAAAGCTCTCGATCTACCGGTCAGTTTTCGTTCCTACCCTCCCCTATGGTCATAAAGGCTGGGTCATGTCCGAAAGAACCAGATCCAAGGTACAAGCGGCCTAAATGGGTTTCCTCAGGAGGGGGGGGGTGGCGTCTCCCTTAGAGATAGGGTGAGAAG
>NC_045747.1:1537609-1541523 GCF_008692095.1 Etheostoma spectabile | reverse complement strand
CGAGAGCAGCTCGGAGTAGAGCCGCTGCTACTTCACGTCCAAAGAAGCCAGTTGAGGTTGTTCGGGCATCTGGTAAGGATGCCTCCTGGGCGCCTCCCTAGGGAGGTGTTCCAGGCACGTCCAGCTGGGAGGAGGCCTCGGGGAAGACCCAGGACTAGGTGGAGGGATTATATCTCCAACCTGGCCTGGGAACGCCTCGGGATCCCCCAGTCGGAGCTGGTTGATGTGGCTTGGGAAAGGGAAGTTTGGGGTCCCCTGCTGGAGCTGCTGCCCCCGCGACTGGATAAACAGATGAAGATGGATGGATGGACAATCTGGTGAGGCTCCATTTGTATACTTGCTATAAGTGATATGTGATATGAGGTGATATGTAGACCCGATGCAAAACGTATTGCAACTCTTTTTATATTAGTTACAAATCGAACATTTTGAGGGCAATCACACAATCTCATCCCACTCATCACCCTCTATGTTACAGTTTAGCAAAGGACACCAAGATGTTCTTAAACATGTAAATATACTTAGAGTAAAGCCTAACATCTCATAGTAGAACTTAGATGAAAATGCTTGTGCTACTTATATTTAAGGAGAAATATGTCTACTGGATGTGAATCATGTGGGGTTTCCAGCGAGTTGTTCTTCTTATACACACAGTGTCTGATCTGTAAATATGTGTAGAAATCTTTGTTTGATTTATGGTGCTGAGCTTTAAGTGATTCAAATGTTTTGAATCTTCTATTCTCAAAGAGGTCAAAGATTCTAACAACAACGGCTTTTTGTCAAGGTGCAACATTTGGACCCATTCTATGCGTGGAAAGCTCAGGATTATCCTTCAGTGTTGTGATAAGACTGAAAGGCTGAGTACTGTGGAGTATTTTTGTGAGTTTTCTCCAAGCACACAAAACATTTGCTATCAAAAGGTTGTTTTTAATAGGCATTTCTTTCTGGCTTTTGCCCAGCAAGTTCACAGGAGAGAAAGGCTCGCAAACAGCTTCCTCTGTATCCAGCCGGGGGGAATCTGAGCACTCATTCACCCATGAAGAGATAATCCTGGCTTGTATGGATAGCATTCTATATTTGGCAAGCCCCATCCACCTTGCTCCTCTGGAAGCTGTAATTTTTGAATATTTTTCACTTTCACCTCACTTGACACCATCTTTGAAATCTCTTTGAAATCTCTTTTTACTCTTTGTTACCGCTCGCTCTCCTCGCGCGACCACACGGGCACTGACAGCACTCACCTAAAGCAACACTATGTAACTTTTCCCTCTGTCGGGTGTTGCTTTAACCCTCATGTTGTCCTCGGGTCCAATTTGACCTGTTTTTAGTTTTCACAAAAAAATGGGCCTTCGAAATAAGCGCTGAAAATGTTAGCAGTTGAAATATCAAATGACATTTTAAAAAAGCACCCACAACATTGAAAAAGTGACCAAAACGGCACCCTGCCATACTCGCTGTAACTTCCGCTAGCCTGGTGAGGGGTTGGGTTAACCGCCATCCAGCGGAGATAGGTTGCTTCGTCACCGCGGTAAGAACAACACTACCGCCACAGGCCTGCTTACTATAGGCTGCTTGCACAAACACCCCATGGGGTCGTTTTTTGGGGGCAGTACAGTCTCACATTATCTGAAAAAGTCCTCAAGTGTCACTTGGATCAGCGGTGGTTGGAGCAGAAGACTACAAGTTTGAAAACAAATCTTGGTGGTGTGGAGGTAGGGAGAAGTTGTCTCTGCTTGAGGCTAGCTGCTCCAGGCTACATTAGCCACTACTACCTCTCTGAGGGAACAGTCGGCCGTCGAGTTGTGGGTAATGTAGGTTTTGATAAGAGAATGTATGAATAGGCCAATATTTCCTGCTCTGCTGTATCAATTCTTACCCTTTTACAAATGTAAATCATGAGTCTGACGCTGTTGTAGAAGCACAATGCTAGATTGGTGCAGTACTCTCTAAATGATCGGTTATGTATTGTAACTATTTACAGTATACAAAGTATATTAGTTGCCGTCACATTTTAAGTGTAAAAAGTCAGAGCCTAAATTAAAGGCACAAGCAAGACAAGTTATAACCACACAACTACACAGCAGACAACACTGGACTTTCAAGTGAAAACAGAAGAATTCAATCCAACATCAGAGAGTGAAACTGTCTGCAGATATTTTGGCCTCATCAAATTCCATTCTCACAAACGATAAGATTCAGGAAGGCTCTATACAGTTAAAGAGTCACAGAGGAGAGAATCACACTGGAAAGGTAAAAAAACAGGTAGAAGAAGACAGAAAGAGGTTTACGATAACATCATCTACAGAGCAGAGAAGACAATAGTTGGATGAGGGGATATATTTCTTTTTAAGGCTTAGCAAATAACAAAAAATTATTATATGAGTAAAACGCTGCTTCACCTTCATTCGTCAAAAGCTTCCAGCCTCCTATACATTGTCGTGACTTTAACCATTGTCATAACAAATAAATGATTTTTCATCTGTTTTTCTCATAACTTACATTACAAGTGATCACTCCCTGAGCACACAGCGGCATGTAGCTGCGGTGAGAAACATGAAAACCATAAAACACAACATAATGTTGAAGAACATCTGCGTCCCTCACATTATGTGTGAGACTCACAAAGGGCCAAATATGTTCAGAGATAAGAGAGCTAATCACTGAGAACAAACTTGACCTGACGAGGGAAGCGTTTGGTTTTTTTCATCCTCCTGAAAAAAAAGCTCTCACACTTTGGGATGCCCACGTTGTTTTAGTAGCCGAGCTAACTGCTCAGCGTGGGTGTGGAGCAACAGAGAGAGGTGTGGAAAGACAAAAGCAAAACAGAGAAAGTGAGGTTGAAAGGAGAGGGACGGGTAGATTGGGTGAGGCTGTAATCTGGGCTTAAAGGCTTCAGTATTAAGGGAAAACACTTATTAGATTGGAGCCGTGAGCGTTTTATCCTCAGAGGGAGAGACTAATTGGATATCACCAAATCAGAGATGCTGACGTTGTCATGACACTGGACGAGAAAGAGGCAGTGGCTGACGCTCGCGCTGGCTCAAAAGCAATGGAAACGGCATTAATAGCAATTAAAAGAGGCTGAGGCAACCCAGAAACAGAAACACACACTTGTGCACGCACGCTTATGTATGTGCTGCTGTGGCCAAGTGCTACATGGTTTTTATCGAGCTCACATACACACATTATACCAAATTATACATGTTAAGGGATTGCTGTGCGTCTGTGTGTTGGCATGTGCGACACGTCAGGGAAATGAATGCCTTTGCTGTAATTGGATTCCTCCCTGCCTGCATATCACACAAATCTCAAGCATTGCCTGCAAATCAGTCCCCAGTACTGCTGCGAAAAGCTGTGAGGCAACCAGGAGAAAGAAATGTGAGAGCAAAAGGGCAGAAGAGATAGAGAAAGCGTCTGAATGCAGAAAGGAGCGATGAAAGATTGCAGGTTCAATTGAGGAGAAATGAGGAAGCAAAAGGTTATTCAGCGTAGGGAGTGCTCAGAGGCATCCCTCCGCTCAGGCTTTGTACACCAGGGGGAAATTAGTCCTCTGAGCTGATGTGATTTCATATTCAGCTGTGCCACGCGCTCATGTTTTCAGTCTGATTTCACACGCAGTGAGACTAGAGCAGCTCTCTGTTGCCTTGAATTTTAAATTGCACGTTTCCTGCGTTTGCCCGCAGACCTAATAAATGTGGCATTCATTTCTGGATCGGAATGAAAAGGAATGGTACATGAAAAGGAAAAGTTTCTTCACGTTTTTCTTTTTTCAACAGCCACATATTTTCTAGATTTAAAAGAAAAAAGGAAAGGAAATTAACGAGTAAGCTGATGTTCAAGGTCTGTTTCATTACTGATCTGTATACGCCATATATGTTTAGCTTCAACAATAAAATCCCTGATTACAATTTTTT
>NC_045747.1:1532432-1537599 GCF_008692095.1 Etheostoma spectabile | reverse complement strand
TTTTTCTGCTATAAACATCCGGAGAGCTTTTAATGGGAACATCTGTCCAAAGATCTTTAGAGTGCGCTGGACATAAGTCAAGGTCGATCCACAAACAACACTCAATAGCTGGGACAACCACAAGAGAATAGCTGTCTAACCACACACACATATACACACACACACACACACACACACACACGTTTAGATGGCTCACAGTGCCTGTTTTTGCCGCATAACTTGATATATTGTTAATGAGCAAGATTAATGCCTATTTATATGTTTATGTCGTCGCTCGCAGCCCATAAATTCCCAATCTGTCGAGCTTCATTATTCAGCCCCATGTGTGTACAAGGCAGAGTACGCCTTTGGCTAGCTAAACATCCCATTCCAGCTCACGGTGTAGTAATGTGCTCATTAATACTTAACTGAGTCTATAACAATGTGATGCTGCGATTGCAGTTAGGCGGTCATTAAAAGCTGATGGAGCCAGGGGAATACACATCATAGATCCTATATGTTGTGAGAGGCTGGGAGATAATAAAAACGACCTTGTGCCGAGCATTTTAAAACGGAAAACAAACCCTGTGACCTCATAAAGCACACTTGGAGTCTGGTCCATGAACATGTCTCTAACTCAATAAAAAGCTCTGCCTAGTAGAAATCCGGTGCTAGATATGGCGGGAAGAGGCTGAGAGTCCTTCATTATTAAGTGTGTGCCAACCAAAGCCGATCCAGTATTTGTTTTAAAGCGCTGCTTTATGAAAATAGAACCTGCTTCCCCGTCTTTTTTTTGATGACAGTAGTTAGTGCAGAGGAGTGTATGTGTGGATCCGCGGTGGCAGAACCTGCAAAATGTCACTGAAAAAGAAACACAAAACAAATCCAAAGAGACACAAGATGACTACAAAGAGACACAAGATGACTACAAAGAGACACAAAACAAATCCAAAGAGACACAAGATGAATACAAAGAGACACAAGATGACTACAAAGAGACACAAAACAAATCCAAAGAGACACAAAATGACTACAAAGAGACACAAAACAAATCCAAAGAGACACAAAACAAATCCAAAGAGACACAAAATGACTACAAAGAGACACAAAACAAATCCAAAGAGACACAAAACAAATCCAAAGAGACACAAAATGACTACAAAGAGACACAAAACAAATCCAAAGAGACACAAAACAAATCCAAAGAGACACAAAATGACTACAAAGAGACACAAAACAAATCCAAAGAGACACAAATGACTACAAGAGACACAAAACAACCAAAGAGAAACAAATGACACAAAGAGACAAAAAAGACTACCAAAGAGACACAAAACAAATCCAAAGAGACACAAAACAAATCCAAAGAGACACAAAACAAATCCAAAGAGACACAAAATGACTACAAAGAGACACAAAATGACTACAAAGAGACAAAAGCAACTACGAGACACAAAATGACTACAAAGAGACACAAAATGACTACAATGAGACAAAACGCTACAAAGAGATAACAAATTACAACAATGAGACACGTAACGACTGCAAAGACACTAAATGACTACAGAGAGATACAAAGTGAAAACAAAGATACACAAAACTACTACAAAGCGACAACCTAACACAACAAAGAGACACAAAATGACTATAAAAGACACAAAATTAACACAAAGAGACAAAAAAAAAAGCAGAGAGACACAAAACGACAACAAAAATACAAAAAAAACCAACAATCATAGGCCTGCACGATTTGGGGAAAAATGAAAAATCACAATTTTGTATCCCTTGTGTTGTCCTCCCGGGTCAAAAAGGGACGGAAATTTGACATTTTTGTCCCTTTTTCAGACTTTTATCTTAGTTTTCACTAACACTGCTTTACTCCCACTTGTTTTACACTACCTTTTGGAATTCATGGTCAATAACCCTCATTTATATAGAAGTATACCTAGTAATTATGAATTATTTGGACTAATAGTTATAGGAATAGGAGTGTACAGAGGAGTTTAGTCAGGAAGGAAAGTGATTAACTGTATTTGCAAAGAGCGTTGTATGGAATCCATTCCCTTTTTTTGTGGTAATTTGGTTAAAAAGAAACCCATATTTCAGATATAGACATTATTTTTTAAAGGGCTTTAAAACCTATTTTATAAAGTAGTATTAGTATTTAGTAGTAGTATTTTAAAGTAGCAGCACATGTGATGCACTCGGCTTGTAAAAAATTAAATGAGAATCAAAATCATTAAAAAAAGTCAATTCAAATTGCGTGTGAATCGAGATTGGGATTTTATTTTTTGGGCTTTACCGCCTTTGATGGACAGGGCAACCCTAACCCTAGACCTCTGCATCAAGGCGTAAACCTCTAAGTACACGTGACCTCTACCAACTGAGCCACGAGATTGCGATTATAAAATGATTTATCTAAAGGCCCAAACAATCAGACACAAAACGACTACCAAGAGACACACGTGTTCCCTACACTACAGCTTTAACAGCCTCCTCTGAACCCAGATCAGCTGGAGGCATGTGGAGCCGAGTTTCCCTCGAGTCCCTGACTGTTACAGTGTGCCGACACACAGCAGCAAAGAAAGACGGAGTGAGAAACAGTTCCTTCAGAAAACAATTGGAGGGAAAGAGAATACCTAGGAGGAAAGAGCGAGATGGGGAATAAAGAAGTGATGTGACGGCTCCCTGCAAGAGTGAAAGGAGGTAATTCTTCAGACCGTGCTCAGAGAGAAGAGAGTAGGCGAGAAAAGGGAAGAGCACTTCCTACCTCTCCCCTGTTACCACTGTCAGGGCTAATTTCTCATTACCAGTCTTAGCTGGCGGCTCTCATGCAGTCAGGGAGAGGTCAGGAAAGCTCCAGAGAGACAGGCTAACAGTGAGGCTCTCATTGAGCATAAAATTCCAGAGACCTGGAAAGACTCTGAGTAATGGTCTCAGAAGAGGATTCATGAGCTTTCATACACCTTACTGTGGGAACTGAAGTATACGTAACGCTCGCATGAATATTCCCATTCATACGTTGTTTTAAAGTGAGCAGAGAAGCCAAAATGTGTCCAAAATTTGAGACTTGTCACGCCCACCAATGTCTGTCCTACTCCAAGGGAAATGTGAGATATTTCATTTGCTTGAAAATATACAGGAAATGGAGCTTTAAGTGAAGAATAACAGCATTGGCAACAAACCACGAGCAGGAGAAAGAGACAAACGGAGAAGCCCAAAAATCCAAATAAATGAGTTGCCCTCCTAAAGTGTGAACTCACTCATTTGGATAAGGGTCATGTGTTTTTAAATATATTAAATTGATGCTTTATTTTGTATGTTTGATACATGTTTCAGTCCATGATGATGTCGTTACAGCTGGTAGTCACTCCTTTATACCTGCAGGGGGCAGATGAGTCTCACTCAGCAGAGCAGCGTTGCAGGTGAAACCCTCTGCTTTAGTGTACAGTTTATTGATTAGTTTAAATTAATTTTTTGATAATCCGTTTGAGTAGTATTCATGAAAAAAAGAAAATAATTTCAGATTCCAGCTTATTAAATATGAATATTTTCCAGTTTATTCACTCCTCTGTGACGGTAAATTGAATATCTGTTGTTGTGGGCAAAAAAACAACAACATGACTGAATTCTTTTTCCAATTTTCTGACATTTTTTAGACCAAATAGCTAATTGATTAATCCAAAAAAAATGATCAACAGACTAATTAACTATGAAATAAATCCCAAGTTACAGCCCTGCTTTGGTGTTTGCTCAGTCACTGTGTGGGAGAGAGGGAAAGAGGACAGATTACTTTGGTTTCACACGGCTGTGTACCTGACCACAGCTCAGCATCACACACACTTCATGCATACCAGAGTCAGTTTGGAATAAAGTATGTGGTAATGTGGGCGGGTGGTTCTCCCGGCGAGTTAACTCCTAATCCTCTGCGCCATGTGATCGGGGCTTCAGCTGCGGGAGATAGGTGCTCCTCTGCTAAGGCCGGAGCTTATGCATAATTGCTTAATATATAGTTTACCAATACACATTGGTACAGACCCTGGCATGCTATATTCTGCTGTGCAAACCTCTAACTGATTTACAACATCCCGTCTATGATTGACGCCACATCTGGTCAACATCAGGGCAAACAAAAAAACAACAGAACATTGAAATTTATCATCCGCTTAACAAGTTGTTATGTGCTGTGTTTTGTACCTGGCTAATGTATCAATATTGAACCAATATTTATAGGTGTTTCAACTCTGGTTGCGTTCCCGGCAACCCATAACTTGTGTTTTCACAACCTTCTACCCGTGAAAGTGCCCTGGAACGGCGGTCAAACCCGTAACTCGCTACTCGTGAACTCGTATCAGATAGTTGTAGTCCCAGTGACAGTTTCGACGTCACACACACATAAACAACAATGGCGACCCCTGTTGATGCTGTACAGACGCCGTGAGAAATAATATAAATAGGCAACGTAAAGTAATTCCACATATTGTAATCAAAACAGTACACATACGATTGTGTACTACTACAGGTTATGTTTATTAAATGAAGCCCAAAATATGTCGCCAAGTTTTGTTTTAATCGTGCAACAGAACACTCTGATTGGACAGATAGTCTAGCTAGCTGTCTGGATTTACCCTGCAGAGATCTGAGGACCAGGTAACCATAGTCCTCAGATTGGACAGATAGTCTAGCTAGCTGTCTGGATTTACCCTGCAGAGATCTGAGGACCAGGTAACCATAGTCGACTGGAGTTTAAAATGCAAACTCAAGCAACGGATATCGGGCCTAATTGAGTAAAATCTGGCGGAATTTTGTACGGCAACAGAGCAATCCTGGGAAGAAGTGGAACGTCGTGGATATAGGCTAATCAAATCATGACTTCAAGGTCAGATCTACACTGTAAAAACTTGCAAGCTAGTGTAACTTCTTAAAGATCCTATTTTTCAAAAAGCTTGATTCCCATGTCTTTTTTTTTGGTGCCATATAAATACTGTGAAAGTTTCAAAATGCTTAATCCACAAAGAAATGCACACAGCCCGTATTCAGAAACTGTGCCTTTAAACCAGCTGTCAGGGCATCCTTTTAGAAGTTGTGATGTCACAACTATACTATGTATATGTAGAAAGTATGGAGCAGAGACTCAAAGGTGCAGACATTTAGAGAAGGCTGTTTTTTTTTTTTTTGGGAGGATTAA
>NC_045747.1:1530740-1532422 GCF_008692095.1 Etheostoma spectabile | reverse complement strand
GCTAAAACGGAGCGTTTCAGACTGAGACGTTGTAACGTCAGTTGTTTTGGCCGTTGGAGACATGTGAGGCAAAGTCTAAACCGCCATTGTTTGCATTCTCACAAGTTCTGAAATGTGTCAGAAAATGACAACTTTAAATGAATGAAACTTAATCTCCAAACACTTACTGTTAATGCAACACTAGGGAACTTTTCCCGCTTCAGTCCTTCTACTATAGGTTGCAAGCAGAATTGTCCAGGTCTGTGTACAGGTGTACAGATCCGCTACCCGATCTGGTAAACTTGCACAGTGCCTTTATAGAGAGCCACAAAGCGAATGCAGTAGTGCCGTTCACCCTGTTACGAGTTGATGAAACACTGAAGCAATTTTAGAAACATTATTTACAAAATGTTCTCTTGTGCTGCTTTGAGAAACGGGCTACTCAGCACTCAAGGTTTTGGAACTTTATTCTGCCCTGGTCATTCGAGGACACAGATCTAGTACATTTTTTCTTTGAGGCAGTGCTATCCTAAAAATAAGATTTCCAGCTGACAGAATGTGAGTCTGAAGGAAGCTGAAGGGGTTGATGGGTGCGACTGCCCCGTGGTATCCTGTCACTCTGTACCACTGGCTGACTGCGTGTCACAACTCAGTTGCAGACAATGTGTTGCTTGGCCCGTTGTGTTAGCGGCTGCATACATATGATTTCCCTGACCACTTTTAAAAACCACAAAGAGACAGAAAGCTAGAGGGATGGGATAAAAGAAAGATGGAAAAAAGATGGATAAAGAGAGGGCAACACAGAAATGCCTAATTTCCAATGCATGATTTGGCTCGACTCAACTCTGTTTGATTCACATTGGTAACAGGTGCTTTCTCTAATTCTATGCCACTGCAAAAGGTAACCCCTCAGTGTAGGAAGAAATGAATGGGAAATTTACTTCTGGAACCCAAGGTCTCTCGGATGAGGGGCGGTACTGTTGAGCTCTATTGCTATTGGTCAAAGGTGCATACTTGGAGGTCCAAATTTTAATTCTGAACTTGACACAAAAAATGTATTCAGCTTAATTCTGGCCTTCAAAATAGAGGTTCCAGAATAGCCATATAGCCATTATTATTAGCCATACTATATTACATACATTACATATCCATACATTTTACAGCCGTATGTACAATTTCATACCCTTTTATATAGCTGCATTTTTCTGGCAGGCAGACAAAGCTCAGCTTAAAACACAGCTGTAACATTTAAGTTTAGAATCCTCAAAAGAACAAATGTGGATTCCAAGACTTTTGACTTAAGCTTTGTATAATGTGCAGGGATACAAAGCCAAGAAGAAGCTGGATGCAGAACAACAATCAAGAATTGGAGAGAGGGTGAAAGTTGTAAGATGATAAAAAAAAAAGATAGAAGGGAAAATAAATGAGGCACTGGTTATAAGAAAGTGATACAAAAGGAAGAAAAAAACCTGTGGCGGCCAGTGTGTTTGCGGTCGTGCATAACAATCATTATGGGGTTCGAGGAAATTCCTCCACAGCAGATTACCCAGAGCCGAGCAATCTGCTGCGCTTTCACATTACTGAACTCGTCGGCCTTTCATAAACAGAGCCGCCGTCTGTGATTGCTTGTTTGCGAATGCTATCTGATTTTGTGTGTGTGTGTGTGTGTGTGTGTGTGTGTGTGTGTGTGTGTGCGTGTGTGT